>NC_085994.1:4927500-5085000 GCF_030014385.1 Trichomycterus rosablanca
AGATAGATGGACGGACGGACGGACGGACGGACAGACAGACAGACAGACAGATACTTTATTTATTTAGACTATTTTACTAGTCTTTAGATTGCTTTAGACTGTGGCAGAGGTGGCTCAGTGATTATGGTACAGGATTCATAATCAGAAGGTTGCTGGTTTGAGGCCCCACAATCAACAAGTTGCCACTGTGGGCCCCTGAGCAAGGCCCTTAACCCTCAGTTGCTCAAGCTGTATGCAGTTTTAATTGTAAGTCACTTTGGATAAAAGACGTCTGCTAAATGTAGTCTCCGATTTAATTTGTGTGTTTGTGTTTTTTCTAGTTGGAAGCCCATTACTGACTACATTGACCAGCAGTTTGAGCAATACTTTAGGGATGAAAGTGGACTCAACAGGAAGAATATCCTGGATAACCGAGTGCACTGCTGTCTTTATTTTATCCCACCGTTTGGACATGGGTGATTATCACATTGTGTGTTTGTTGAATAGAAAAGCATACATGGAGCAGTTGAAGGTCTTTTTAGCAGTCAGTAACGCCGTGATGTTCTCCTGATGAAGCATTTCGTCTGTGTGTTTGCATTTTCAGTTTAAGGCCAGTGGATGTGGAGTTTATGAAAGCTCTGCATGAAAAAGTGAACATTATTCCTCTTATCGCCAAAGCAGACTGTCTCACTCCAAATGAGATAAAGAAGCTTAAGGACCGGGTAAGCGTTCAGCATCCTGTATGATCCCATAGCACAACCAGTTCATAATTACACTGATGCTTATTTCAGTTCATGCTGCAAGAATCACACTGTCTGGTTTCTGTTTCAGGTACGAGATGAGATTGAACGCTTCGGGATTAAAGTGTACCAGTTTCCTGAGTGTGACTCGGATGAAGATGAGGAGTTTAAACAGTTGGACAAAGAGTTGAAGGTGATAAACAAATCTACAGTATAAAGACAACAATATTCAGGCTCCTAAATCACACAACAGTGTCCAGTTGTTAGAGGTTCAAATCTTGGCAAAGCCACATCCATACATGGAAACCCAAATGTGTTCTTCTGTGGGTGGGTCAAAATCTTTTTCTGCGTGATGGGGTTGGATTTGTCACAACACAGAATCAAGCTCTTGTGTGTATTGGGCTGTGTAGTAGCAGGCAAGGTCACAGCAAGAAGGTCCTGGGTTAGATCCCCAGGTGGGGCGGTCCGGGTCCTTTCTGTGTGGAGTTTGCATGTTCTCCCCATGTCCGCGTGGGTTTCCTCCGGGAGCTCCGGTGTCCTCCTACAGTCCAAAGACATGCAAGTGAGGTGAATTGGAGACAATAAATTGTCCAAGACTGTGTTCGATATAACCTTGTGAACTGATGAACCATGTGCAACTACCGTTTCTGTCATGAATGTAACCAAAGTGTAAAACATGACGTTAAAATCCTAATAAACAAACAAACTGTGTAGTAGCAGATAACTTAAAGTGCCTATACAACCCATGTCCACCATCAAAAGCCTTCAGACCTGGCATACAGACATCAAAACTGAACATTTGAGCAATATTGTATATTTTTCTCTGGATCACATGTGTTTTCTACCGGGAAGGACTTGGCACCTAGATGTACTATAGGACAAGCCACCTCTTAATTTTCAGGTGTTTAAGGAACTGTAGGTGATGTATTTACGTCTCGTGAAGTCCATGCCTCGGCAAGTCAGAGCTGTATTGACGACATGTTATAGGATGAGATGTGTATTGCCTCAATGCTAAGTTTTCCATTCTCTGGTTAGTGAGGTACATGCAAACTCAAAGACATTTTGACACTTATCTGATTAGATTGTGATTTATTTGTTGTAGGAGTGCACTCCCTTCGCTGTTATTGGCAGTAATACTGTAGTAGAGGCAAGAGGCCAAAGAGTACGAGGACGCCTCTACCCGTGGGGTATCGTCGAAGGTGATATGACATGATATGTCTATTTAGATTCATTAGTGATGTGTAGATGAATGTATGTGTATTTACACTAAATCATTTGCTAAGGGGATAATTATTTTAGTGAATGTTTTATTCATGCTCTCTGGTCACTTTGTTCTGTTCAGTGGAGAACCAGTCTCACTGTGACTTTGTAAAGCTGAGGAACATGCTGATCCGTTCTCACATGCACGACCTGAAAGATGTGACCTGTGATGTACACTACGAAAACTACAGAGCCCAGTGCATACAGGAGATGACCAGGTCTGTTCATTACATTCTCTGTGTGCATCATAACATTAAACTATACAATATCATAATAGTAATAATAATAATTAGAAGTAGGTCATTGCAAATGATTGCCTTTGTCACCAGGGATGGGATGTAAGTATATAAAGATTCATATATTTATTATTAAACAATAATAATAATTTTTTTTTTTTTCATTTTCATCCATCGTTCATCAACCGCTTTATGCTGGTCAGGGTCACGGCAGGGTCCGGTCTTACCATAAAACAATGGGTATGAATAACCTGCACAGGGCACCAATATATATACAGTATATAATTGGTGGGTAGCACTGTCGCCTCACAGCAAGAAGGTCCTTGGTTCGATCCCCAGGTGGGGTGGTCCGGGTCTTTTCTGTGTGGAGTTTGCATGTTCTCCCCGTGTCTGCGTGTGTTTCCTCCGGGAGCTCCGGTTTTCTCCCACAGTCCAAAGACATGCAGTCAGGTTAACTGGAGACACTGAATTGCCCTATAAGTGAATGGGTGTGTGTATGTGTGTCTGCCCTGTGATGGACTGGCGTCCTGTCCAGGGTGTTACTGTGTGCCTTGTGCCCATTGAAAAGCTGGGATAGGCTCCAGCCTCCCCCCGCGACCCTAATTAGATAAGCGGATAAGAAAATGAATGAATGTCTTTGACAGATTTAACTTTTACCAAGTCTTGAAATTACTTTTTGAAGCTGTTTAAAATGAAACATGATTAAAATATCCGAGGACAAATAAGCAAATCTGAAAAATAGCCAAAAAACAACAAAATATAATTCAATTTGGTTCGAGTAATTGTATAAGACTAGATTGGGAGAAAAATTGGACTTTATGAAGTAGAGTTTTGTCTGAATGTCTTTGTGTTTGTGTGTGGCAGTAAACTTGCTCAGGACAATCGTGTGGACAGTCCAATTCCCATCTTGCCGCTTCCCACACCAGACGCAGAGACAGAACGGCTCATCAAGATGAAGGACGAGGAGGTGAGACTGAAATCTGATTAGCCACATGATAAATAAAAGAGTCATATCTATAGTCGTTTTACACCCCAATGTATCTGACTGCATATAGGTTCTGTTGTCATGACTGTTTCCTCTGTGTGTGTGTGTGTGTGTGTGTGTGCAGCTGAAGAGAATGCAAGAGATGCTGGAAAAGATGCAGCAACAGATGCACGACAAAGACCAGTGAAGTTCACAAACACGAACACATATGCAAACACACACGTATGCAGAAATGCACATATATGACACCACACATACTGGATACTCTGACATGTGACTGGAACATGTAATATATGTATTATAAACACTGCATACCCATCGGACGGTGACACACTCCTGAACTGTATATTTGCAAAACGAGTTGCTTGGTGTTTTGAAGTTGTTGCCTGCCAAGAACAAATGTGAAGCCTCTATTTACTGTTTCTTATGTGTTCATGCTGATCTGAGTTCAGCTAACAATGGTAATATAATGTAATATTAATTTAAATGAAATGGATTTTTAGATGTGTTTAATTTATATTTACTTAATTTTATTGCTTAGCTACGATGTACGAAATGTTTTATATTGTCATTTAGCCAAAGCATTGGCTTAAATCTGGGCTTAGACTGGTGCGTGTGTGCATGTGCGTGTGTGTGTGTGTGTGTGTGTGTGTGTGTGTGTGTGTGTGCGTGTGTGTGTGTGTGTGTCTTTTTTATTCCCATAAGCTGTTAATGGCAGTCTTGGCTTTTTAATAGTGCTAGCTCTTAGTGATCCTTAAATTACCATACAGGTTATTGTCATTAATAAATATGCTTTAAAAGCTTAATTCAGACTATGTGCTTTATATTTTTTTTATACAGTACCGTGAATAGTATCTAGTGTGCATCTAAAATTGCCTGTTATTGCATATTTATCACATTGAATAAGGTAAAGGAAACAACATACATTGATAAATCTAGAAATATCTAGAAGCATTTAGACGAAAAGCCACAAATGCTCATGGAACAAGACTGCCGAGTTCAAGACAGTACTCACTGCTGAGTTCCAGACTGCCTTTGGAATTCATATCTGTGCTGTTTGTCATGAACTTCTTTAATTAGGTTTTCATGACCTAGCAGCCACACACAAGCCTCAGCTCTCCATGCTTTGATGATGTGGTGCGAATGAACTCGACTGGTCTGCGCACAGGACTGATCTCTACCATATTCAACAAAAATACCCCAAAATTTACCCAAAATTAGTGCCTGAAATAACTGATCCAAATTAGTGTAACATATTGGCAGAGAAATAGATACTACTATAGCAGGAAATGGAAACCCACTTCATCATTAGGGCTAAAATGACTTAACCGTGGTCTGAGGAGGGACTGGTCACAAACCGCTGATAGGTTGTTGTGTGGCCAAGGCTTATTGATGCCAGAGGACATGAAGTCTAAGGCATCTGGTGCATGCCAACAAGAAAGTTACTGTGGCTTAAATTGCAGATCATTTTAATCCTGGTGATGTAGTGACTGTGACACAGAGAGTGTCAAATCCGTCTGTGTATGGAGCTGCGTACCAGGAAACAGCTAAATGTTCAGCTGTGTTGATAAGAGAAATGGAACCGAAGTGAAAATTAAATAAATTATAAAGGGAACACAAGAGAAAAGTAAAAAAAACTGTAATCAATGTTAATTTTTGCAATTAATCTAATTAATTCTATTGGTCTGCGTGTGTGCAGGCTGATTTTTCTTGGGGCTCCAAAGGCTGAATAAATGTTGGGAACAACTGGTTTACACAATCCTCAGTCCTACTGTCCTGTTGTACCTACTATATATTCTGCACTTTACAATGTTTAATGAATATATACACTCACACATATTTATATATAAGCATTTTTATATATATTTATATACAGTGCTCAGCATAAATGAGTACACCCCCTTTGAAAAGTAAGATTTTAATCAATATCTCACTGAACACAGGAACAATTTCCAAAATTTTTTACAAGACAGAGTTTCATAGAACATTTGTTTAGACCATACAATGAAAGTAAGGTTAATAATATAATATAGATTACAAAATCTTCAGTTTTACTCAAATTAGTTGATGCAAAAATGAATACACCCCACATCAAAAACTACTACATCTAGTATTCTGTATGACCTCCATGATTTTTAAGGACAGAGTTAAGTCTTCTAGGCATGGAATAAATAAGTTGCCGACATATTGCAACATCTACCTTTTTCCATTCTTCAAGTACGACCTCTTTTAGAGCCTGAATGCTGGATGGAGAGTGATGCTCAACCTGTCTCTTTAGAATTCACCATAGATGTTCGATTGGGTTCAGATCAGGAGACATACTTGGCCACTGAATCAATTTCACCTTGTTCTTCGTCAGAAATGCAACAGTGGCCTTAGAGGTGTGTTTTGGACCATTGTCATGTTGGAAAAGTGCATGACAACCAAGGGCACGGAGTGATGGTAGCATCTTCTCTTTCAACATAGAGCAGTACATCTGTGAATTCATGATACCATAGATGAAATGCAGCTCCCCAACACCTGCAGCACTCATGCAGCCCCACATAAGGACACTGCCACCACCATGTTTCACTGTAGGCATCATGCACTTTTCTTTGTACTCCTCACCTTTGCGACGCCATACAGTTTGGAAGCCATCAGTTCCAAAAACATTTATCTTGGTCTCATCACTTCAGAGTATAGAGTCCCAGTAGTCTTCACCTTTTTCGGCATGGGCCCTGGCAAATTGTAGGCGAGCTTTTTTGTGCATGGGCTTTAGGAGATACGTTCTTCATGGACGGCACTCATGCATGCCATTCTTCTGCAGTGTACCCCATATTGTGTCACGGGAAACAGTCACCTCAGTTTGGCTTTCTACCTCTTTAGCTAACTTCAGTGAACATGCATGGCAATTTTCTTCCACCCTTCTCATCAGAAGACGCCCCTGTTTAGGTGTAAACTTCTATGGATGGCCTGGAAGTCTCTGTGAGATGGTTGCAGTTTCATCTTTGTAAAAGTTTTGTATCACTTTTGCTACAGTATTCTGGCTGATACGTAAAGCCTTGTTGATCTTCTTGTAGCCTTCACCTTTCTTGTGTAAAGAAATTATTTTCTTTTCTCAGATATTTTGACATTTCTCTTCCATGTGGTGCCATTGCTGACAACATGAAATGGGAAGGGGTTTTCTTTGTTAAGTAACACCTTTTTATAGTCAACTGGCTGCTGGACACCTGTTTAATAAATAATTAGACTCATCTGTGATTAAATTATTGTTAATTAAAATTTTGTAGTCTAAACTAGCTTTGCTCCTAAGACTTTCATGGGGGTGTACTCATTTTTGACACATGGTCTTGAATTAATTTAAAATAAAAATAATGTTTTTGTGTGTGCAAATTAACAAATATTATTTGCAATCAATGGCCCACATTTGTGGGAGTATTTTGCAGTATAGTATCCAGTAGAAAATGTTGATTCTGAAAGGAAACTAAAGGTTTTCTGACAAATCTGTTGGGGTGTACTCATTTATGCTGAGCACTGTATATAACATTTGTAAAAAAAGATATATATGAACTACGAAAACTGAATTAGTTTACCAAATAGTAGAACGCAAACTGTAAACAATAGAGGTCCCAACACTGACCCCTGTGACACACCATATAGAGCTATAGATATTGAGTGGCATTTTACAGATTTTACGAAGCCTTTGATTTCTTGGTGTCTGGTGTGATAACGACACCTAGTGTTCAAACTAGTGAACTGCATTAAACGGACTGCGTACTCTGAACAAACATGGCTATTTTTCTAGGAATATCAAGCTGTTGTCTGTCCGAACTTCTGAGTCTCTCACTGTCTTCAAAAGACGATAAAAACCTTCATCACATCTTTACTAAGCACTTAAGCTGAGAACTAACATGTACTTACTAACACTCTCATTTATTTCTTTAAAAATTGTTCTAACAGGGTTTTAGCAGATTTGTATCTTTGGACTGTTGTTTACTTAAACTATAGTAAGGTAATGTTTACTATGGAAGCTCTTCTGTTAGTCGCTCTGGATAAGAGCATCTGCTAATTCCGAAAATGTAAATGTTTTACCTTCGCTTTATCTTGGACAGGCATGCGGTGGGTCCGATTCAAGGGGTGAGAGGCAGGAAACACCCCTGACAGGTCACCACACACATTTACACCTAAGGCAATTTAGTAGCTCCAATTAACCTGACTGCATGTACTTGTCTTTGACTTGTGGGAGGAAACTGGAGCACCTGAAGGAAACCCTCACAGAAACAGCCAGAACATTCAAACTATGCACAGAAAGACCCTGGCCGCCCGACTGGGGAATTGAACTCAGGCCTTTTGTAGACATATGTACTGGAATTTCGATCTCTTAGCATTCCCCACTTAACACATGCAAACTTTTCATTAACTATAAAGAAAGAACAACTAAACATGCCAATGTATAGAAAAACATGAACATTATAATATATAAACACTTAGCTTTGATTGGTGAGTTTTTTAGAATAGATCCTCCAGGGTCTGTGCTGATAATAAAAAATAAATGTGCATTTGTTAGCATACGTTATATGACAAAAATGTACACTGTATGTAAACACCCATCCTTATTATTATGCTCAGGTGTTTTGGGTACAATCATTGCAGACAGCATTATTAAAACATTATATACAGTGCTACCTCAATGTAGTTTAATGAGTTTAAAAGGTGTTGAGTTTCAAGGTATTTTTTCCCATAAGGATGTTTGGGAAACCTGTTAATGTGTTCCATGGTCCCGTGGAACTGCATGTATTTTAGGCTAATGTAAAATAATGGGGTTGTTTTTGACACTTATACACTGAAAATAAAAAACACTGAAATACTGAAATAAAAAGCTGATTCTTACAATTTCTCAGCATCCCGAGCTGTAACACAAGTTTAAAAGTGAAACAGTGACAAAAATCCAGATAAACACAGATACATGTGGAGCTTTCAGAGTGAATCTGACGCTTATTCCACACAAATGCAGTTTTGTCTCATATTCACACTTTGATGATGTTTTACCGCACCGCTCAAGCCGGGCGCTGAACATAGCGACTGGTTATGGTTAATTTGAAATTAAATAAATACATTTTTAAAAAACAAACTGAACACGTTGTGTTTAAGGGAAACGTTGAGTTTAAGGCTACACATTTCTCGACGAAGGGTGTCGAGTTTTAAAGATTTTGAGTTTAGGGGACGTTGAGTTACAAGTCAACACTGTATCTTACTTTATATGCTCTAATTAACTTTTTATTTTCCAGCATGGCCGTAAAGACGAGGTTTGGCGAGCTTGCTGTCGAGTAACTCCTGTGGCCGGCACAGGGCTCTGACCTTAACACCACTGAACACTTTTGGGATGAATTGGAACATTGATTGCTAACCAGGCCTTCTCATCCAACATCTGTGCGTGACAAATGCTGCTTTGAATAAATTGGCACAATTCCACAAGACTATAAAATGTTGTGAAGTCTGTTATAGCTGCAAGGTGATTCCACAAACCCTGAGCCATACTTAGCCATACAGAATGATGCACTTTTGGACTTTACAGGGAGTTTAAATGAATTTGGATACAATTTGAAAATATGTGATCCGACTTCCTGTATTATATCCTGGAGTGGGAGGAGTGAATGTGATAGTGACTTATCAGTGGAACCCAGCTGTGGCTTTAAAATTCTGCTACTGTTGCAGAAGACGTCATATTTCGTCTGAAGGCCCCTGTTACCCAGAGAGGACGCTCTATACACCGGTAAGAGGTTCTAGGTTTATATTAATATTTTCTACATTTATATTTTCTATAGAGGGTCTCAGAAAATGTTATTGAAAATGATATTATAATATTAGCACAAAAATAGTCTGTACAGTTAAGTGTGTATAGCATGTTTATATATTGCATTTTGTACATATTAATTACGTAATGCTAATGTTAACAATCATTCAATTGTGAAGTTTAATTCATAGCTGCATGATAACGTGTGAAATTTTTTTTTCTGGAAGATTATGTTCATTATAATGTACATTAAAGGTCCTAATTTAACACACTGAGTAATAATTCACAGTCCAGGCTACAAAACAGTATGTAGATCTTTTAAATCATGTATTTAATACCTGGAATAACTGTTAGCTGCTGATAAGACCTGGGCAATCTTGAGGAGGAATTTCGGACCATTTTGGGATTTCTTTTCTAAACAGCCCTTTATGTCATGCTGTAGGATTTTTTATTAATATCCATGATATTCCTAATCACAAATTCAGTTCTTGTTTAACATTTCTGGCTAACATTTTACTCTGAATCACTAAAGCAAAACCTCTAAACACCAAACCATAATGCTGCTTCTAGCATGATTCAAAGTGGAAACGAGATTTTGGTGTTGGGTTGCACATAAACACTATTTAGTATGTAATACACTTTAAGGCAGGGGTGTCCAAACTTTTCTTGTTGGGGGCCAGATGGAGTAAAAAATATGCAAACACGGGCACAGACTCTTTTGTAATAAAACATAAAATATAATAGAGCTACCTGATTACTAACAATTACACCACCTTTCTTTTTGAGTGATTAATTATGTTTGTGACAGTGAAGGGTTAAATAAGATTTTGCCGATTTCACTCACCAGTTTATAATCCTAATGGGTAAGTAAATTAACTTCTTTAAATTAACCATATCCACTAATTTCTGAACTCAGTGAAAAAAATATTAATTTTCTAATGAAAAAGTGCCTGAAATTTTCTCTATTGGCTGTCTAGTTTTTTTTTCTGTTTAGCTGTCATGTCTTTCCAGAAACCTTGATGTAGGTGTAACAATAATGTTTTGATTAGTAAGTTGGGGGAAAGAAGACGGGGAGCGTTTTAGATTTGTTTACTGTAATAGTGACACCCAGAGTTCAAACAGTTCAACCTGCTTAATAGTGGGATAACTTTCATTTTATTTCTAAAATACCTCATGAGCCGTTTCAAAAATGGTAACAGGCCGAAAATGGCCTGTGGGTTATAGTTTGAACATCCCTGCTTTATGGTGTAGTGGACATATAAACAGAGACTTGCAGGTTCTTGGTTTGAGCGGTTTGAGCAGCTTCTCATATTGTGATAACCAGTTTATATTTCTGCTCTATCCCTTTCTCTAGCCACAAAATCTTGCAGGCTGCTAATTTTTTGTGTGTTTTTCATTTGTTACTTGGTTTACATTATTAAAACCAGCTCCTTCTGTAACATGGTGAGTCACTCATGCATGGTTACAGGATGAGATTAATGCAACATTTTGTTTCAAAACTGTGTGCTGCCATTATTAAGTTGAAGACGCCAAAATGTTGTCCAGTCCATTTCTAAAGTTCTGTGTAAAATTAAATAAGATTTGAAAATAAGACTTTTTTCTCAGTTTTGTGGCCTTGTTTCAATGCAACAAAAAAAGAAAAACATTTGAATAACACAGCTTTTGTAATTTAAAAAATGCTGTGGGAGATTTGGTGCCTTTTCTAAAAGAAGTGCAGGGATGTGAGTGTTTTTGACAATGACTGAAGAGCAATTGAAAAGATTTTTTAAAATGTTTTGGAATTAGCCTTTCTGGAATGTAACATGATATTGATGTTGATAATTCATTTTGAGTGGATTAATAATACACCAACCAGGCATAACATTATGACCACTGACAGGTGAAGTGAATAACGCTGATTATCTCTTCATCACGGCACCTGTTAGTAGGTGGGATATATTAAGCAGCAAGTGAACATTTTATCCTCAAAGTTGATGTGTTAGAAGCAGGAAAAATGGGCGAGCGTAAGGATTTGAGCGAGTTTGACAAGGACCAAATTCACCCTTTAATGGAGACGGTATTCCCTGATGGCTGTGGCCTCTTTCAGCAGGATAACCCTGCCACAAAGCAAAAATGGTTTAGAAATGATTTGAGGAGCACAACAACCAGTTTGAGGTGTTGACTTGGCCTTCAAATTCCCCAGATCTCAATCCAATCGAGCATCTGTGGGATGTGCTGGACAAACAAGTCCGATCCATTGAGGCCCCACCTCACAACTTACAGGAGTTAAAGGATCTGCTGCTAACATCTTGGTGCCAGATACCACAGCACACCTTCAGGGGTCTAGTGGAGTCCATGCCTCAATGGGTCAGGGCTGTTTTGGCAGCAAAAGGGGGACAAACACAATTTTAAGAAGGTGGTCATAATGTTATACCTGATCAGTGTATAATATTGTCTGTTATTAGGACTTGATGAACATCGACCATATTTGATGAACAATAAATGCAGAATTCCAGATTTCACAAATGTTTCTATTGATTATTTGTGGGTAAGATTTAGAGTTAGCATGTTACTGAGGTAAATACAACATAGAAGCGTTAGTTAAAAATAGTAATTTCAATAACAGATATGATATTCCTCTTCTCATTCCCTGTCTGAACTTTTTCATATCCAGTGTGTGCTGGTATGAAGCGTGCAGTATTCATCGTGCTGGTTCTCTGTGTACTGGGAGCTGATGTGAACGGGGCGAGAGCTGCATGCCCACATGTCTGCTCCTGCAGGGTGAACGTCGTGGACTGCAGCAAACGTAAACTCACCACCGCCACGCTGCCCTCATGGTTCCCTACGAGCACAACTGAGCTTCGACTCCATGATAATTACCTCACGGCTTTGCCCACCGGACTGCTGGATGGGATGCCAGGCCTGCAACACATCACGCTCCATGGGAACCCGTGGGAGTGTAACTGTGCCGTTCTCTATCTAAGAGGTTGGCTGGTAAAACAGTCCAATGATAATTTAATAAGGTAAGTGTGTACATTGAACATTCACAACAATTCATCTCAGCTCTGCCATCCGGCTGGGCTGGGTATCCACGTGAACAACGATTGGCTGTTGTTTAGGGTGGGATGAGCCGGACCAGGGTTCCTCATAACTGGTGCAATTACGACCTCTGCTGGCTGATTAATGGCGCCTGAGCAGAGTTGGGGAATAGTGCTGATCAGGGTGTGGTTCTCCGTACACAAGGCTGATCTGCATATGAACTGGCCTCATGCAGGTGAAAAGATCCAGTTGGTACTGCACACGTGTCGGAGGGGGCGTGTGTCAGTTGCAAAGCTCCTCAGTCAGTGGTGGAGGGTTTTTTCGGTAGAGGTGAAGCATAACGCAATCAGAGTAATTGGATACGACTGGATTAGGGAAGAAAATTGGGGGAAAGTATCGAAGAAAATGAGAAAAAACTTGAGGCAGGCAGCATAGAGTTATTAAAGTGTTAAGTAACAGTTTAACAGTTTAAGTTTAGACGGATTGTGTTTCTTTCAAATAAAGATAAACCTGCATAAAAGACACCAGGTTCATCCAGGGGTTTACAAACTTCTGGCAACGCTTTTGTATTTAAATGTTCTAATACCTCATGTTCTCTTTCAGAAACGTGAGCTGCAGTTCTCCACCTGGCCTGCAGGGCAGGTTAGTGGCGTATCTATCTGAGGAGGAAATGCTAAACACGTGTCATTACTGGCTGTGTGATCTGGCCTTGGCTTCCCAAATCAGCTTGTTAATCTTCATCGTGGTGCAGGCAGTCCTCCTCACTGTGGTCATCTACTTCCTGCGTCGTTTCCGCCAACTGACTCAGGACGCACGACGCACAGCTGCAGAGAACTGTCACAGCTGAGGCCGACCGCGTTATCTCTCAACAACAGAAGATCCTGAAATTATAATAACTCTTCAAATGTTACAAAACTGTTACCATATTTGTTTTTTTTTAAACTGTGTGGGTCCATCTGACCCATAACATCATGGATGTAATTTTTTCTAACATAATAGGAGGGTTCATGTAATTATAATAATAAATAAATATGTGCCCTTGGATCTGCTGTTATTTTGATACAATTACAGAATCATTATGATGGCATGATTTTGAGATTTTGAGACCCAGTGTTATTATTTTTCTAATCTTTTATTATGTGTAAATTGTAGTTAACTATCATGTTACCTATATTTCAGAAGACCAAAACTCCTCCACACACACACACACACACACACACACACACACTTAAACAACATCTAAACCATGTGCTCCAATGACAATCATGAAATGGCCAAACAAGACAGTAAACTCTGTTATTCTGTAAAGTAGCCTTTATCCAAAGCGACTTAACAGTACAGTGACGGTATACTGTCCAAGCAATTGAGGGTTAAGGGCTTTGCTCAAGGGTCCAACAGTAACAGCCTGCCAGTGGTGAGGCTTGAACCAGCGACCTTTGGATTAACCACTAGGCTACAACTGCCTTTTTTTTTGCAGATGTAAAAACTGCCATTTGCCGCTCATGCATTGCCGTTCCTGGCTTGTTTTGAGGGTTCCTTATCTTTTATTTTTTCCCAGAGAACCGAGTTGTCACAGACAGCTGGAGTAGCCTGTTATATTTTGACAACATGTTCTCAGTTTTGCGCTATCCATGTTTTATCCACTGGAAGGAATAGCAGTAGTAGGGTGACCATATTTCAGTTTTTAAAAAAGAGGACACTTGTGGTACGATGGCAGCATGGGACTTTTTAACAAGGCAAACATCGTGTAGTACATCGATCTGTAGATGTTGTAATGCTTCGTGGTGTGAAATGCAAAAACTCCCTCTGCAGCAGTAACATCTTCTGTTTTACCCGATCTCACAAAACAGTTTATTTACCTGACAAACTCTCTCTTCTTTAGCTGCATTTGTGTGTTTTGCTGAACTAGCACCTTTATTGGACACTTTGCAGGTCATGCATTCTGCTTCCCAAGGATCCCGATCGAGACAAAAACACAAAATTTTTTCTGTAATTCGTCTGTGAACTTTCATTCGCACTTGGGCATTTTTAGGAGTGCACATTTCAAAAACACACAATAGAATACTGTGTGCAGACTACAAAAGCCAAATCCCGGACATTTTTTATTTTTTAGGTTCAAAGAGGATGAATGTTCATCCTAAGCAGTATAGAATTTTTGATGCAGCATGCATTCAATTACATTCTAGATAATTGTGAAAACACTTGAGAAAAGCCCTGTTATATTTTAGCATGATAACTGTCACAGCTTTGTAAAGAAAAAAATAAATTGCAAAACTCGGTGTGGAGAAACTTGTCTGGCCTGCACAGAGTCATGTCTTTAACCCAGGGCCGGAGTGGGCCCCTTTTTCAGCCCAGGAGTTTCATGCCCAAACCCGGCCCACTTTTTCCATGGGGGAGGTATTTGAATAAATGAAACAGCAGCTAGCTCTTACAATGCCTTTTTATTGGGTATAAGTTCAGGTATATGTTGGTAAGTTAACAGAAAACACTTCACTTAAACATGTTTAATTCAAATTTAAATCAGATAAAGATTTAAAAGGTAAAAAAATGTTATAAAGATCAAAACGTATTTACATTTGTACAGGAGCAATAAGTTGAAATAAAAATAATTTGAAATTAAAATTGCATTTGTCTTCCCAACAGAGAGGTGCTCTATTGGTAGGTTTACACTAAACTCTTAAGTAGCTTCATTACACGCATATTTACTAGCCTACCAACAGCATCAAAAGCCTCCTAAACAGTGCACTGGATTCTGCAAACTGCGGTCAAGCCAGCCTCCACTTCGAAATGCTCAGTCAAATCAGCCCCCACGGTGTTTCTAAGGATGTGCGTAGACTAAACATTACGGTAATAGCGTCTGGTAAAACTGATAAAAAAAAGTCACTGACGACATGAACGTGACTACATCAGTTATAAATACATCTATATAAAAATATACAAATATAACAGTTAAAAATATATAAATATATCAGTTAAAAATATAAAAATATATCGGTTAGAAATATATATAAATATATCACTTAAAAAATATGAATATATCAGTTAAAATATATATAAAAATATCAGTAAAAAATATGAATATATAATCTAAAAAATTTATAAATATAACAGTTAAAAATATATAAAAACATCAGTTAAAAATATATTAATATATCAGTTAAAATTATATAAATATATTAGTTATATATATATATATATATATATATATATATATATATATATATACAGTGTATCACAAAAGTGAGTACACCCCTCACATTTCTGCAAATATTTCATTATATCTTTTCATGGGACAACACTATAGACATGAAACTTGGATATAACTTAGAGTAGTCAGTGTACAGCTTGTATAGCAGTGTAGATTTACTGTCTTCTGAAAATAACTCAACACACAGCCATTAATGTCTAAATAGCTGCAACATAAGTGAGTACACCCCACAGTGAACATGTCCAAATTGTGCCCAAAGTGTCAATATTTTGTGTGACCACCATTATTATCCAGCACTGCCTTAACCCTCCTGGGCATGGAATTCACCAGAGCTGCACAGGTTGCTACTGGAATCCTCTTCCACTCCTCCATGATGACATCACGGAGCTGGTGGATGTTAGACACCTTGAACTCCTCCACCTTCCACTTGAGGATGCGCCACAGGTGCTCAATTGGGTTTAGTCCATCACCTTTACCTTCAGCTTCCTCAGCAAGGCAGTTGTCATCTTGGAGGTTGTGTTTGGGGTCGTTATCCTGTTGGAAAACTGCTATGAGGCCCAGTTTTCGAAGGGAAGGGATCATGCTCTGTTTCAGAATGTCACAGTACATGTTGGAATTCATGTTTCCCTCAATGAACTGCAGCTCCCCAGTGCCAGCAACACTCATGCAGCCCAAGACCATGATGCTACCACCACCATGCTTGACTGTAGGCAAGATACAGTTGTCTTGGTACTTCTCACCAGGGCGCCGCCACACATGCTGGACACCATCTGAGCCAAACAAGTTTATCTTGGTCTCGTCAGACCACAGGGCATTCCAGTAATCCATGTTCTTGGACTGCTTGTCTTCAGCAAACTGTTTGTGGGCTTTCTTGTGCGTCAGCTTCCTTCTGGGATGACGACCATGCAGACCGAGTTGATGCAGTGTGCGGCGTATGGTCTGAGCACTGACAGGCTGACCTCCCACGTCTTCAACCTCTGCAGCAATGCTGGCAGCACTCATGTGTCTATTTTTTAAAGCCAACCTCTGGATATGACGCCGAACACGTGTACTCAACTTCTTTGGTCGACCCTGGCGAAGCCTGTTCCGAGTGGAACCTGTCCTGGAAAACCGCTGTATGACCTTGGCCACCATGCTGTAGCTCAGTTTCAGGGTGTTAGCAATCTTCTTATAGCCCAGGCCATCTTTGTGGAGAGCAACAATTCTATTTCTCACATCCTCAGAGAGTTCTTTGCCATGAGGTGCCATGTTGAATATCCAGTGGCCAGTATGAGAGAATTGTACCCAAAACACCAAATTTAACAGCCCTGCTCCCCATTTACACCTGGGACCTTGACACATGACACCAGGGAGGGACAACGACACATTTGGGCACAATTTGGACATGTTCACTGTGGGGTGTACTCACTTATGTTGCCAGCTATTTAGACATTAATGGCTGTGTGTTGAGTTGTTTTCAGAAGACAGTAAATCTACACTGCTATACAAGCTGTACACTGACTACTCTAAGTTATATCCAAGTTTCATGTCTATAGTGTTGTCCCATGAAAAGATATAATGAAATATTTGCAGAAATGTGAGGGGTGTACTCACTTTTGTGATACACTGTATATATATATATATCAGTTAAAAAAGATATAAATGTATCAGTTAAAGAAATATGTAAATAAATCAGTTAAAAAATATATAAATATATCAGTTAAAAATTAATAATTAAATAAACCAATTTCTTCCTGCAAACTGTATTTGGGATACAATTTCAACCTTTAAAAAAAGAGTTGCTAATAACCTAACATTATTATTTTACTTTAAATTTAAAGTCAACTAAAATTTAATCTTAGCGCTTTAATTTTTATTGTTATTAAAAGGACTCTACTTGTTTCCACACAACAATTTCACTTTGTAATGATAGTACACCATCTGTAGTTTACACTCAGTTTATATCAAGCAATTCTGATGTATCATTTTTAAATAAGGGCCTTTTATACTGCCACATTTCTATTGTTTTAAATCTAGACTGTTATTAAAAAAAATTCTCTAGTTTCCACACAACAATTCCACTTCATAATGATAGTACATCATTATGAAGTGGAATTATTGTGTGGAAACTAGAGAATTCCTTTTAATAACTAAAGTTTAACTAATAATTAAAGTCTACATTGAAAATAATGGAATTTTGACAAGATAAAGGCCTTTATTTAAAAATGATTTATCAGAATTGTTTGATATTGACTAAGTGAAATCTACAGATGGTGTACTATCATTATGAAGTGGACCAGACGCTATTACCGTAATGTTTAGTATACGCACATCTTTAGAAACACCGTGGGGGTTATTAATAACGTTATTAATAACGGTATCATTGTCTGTAGACATGAGACATGGCTTATCTGCTGCTCTGAGGCTAAAAAAAAGCCTTTTTTTTTTTTTATTTAGCGTGTCCAATTTCATCCCATCTATCATCCTCTCATTAGTGCGGATTCCTGCTCCTGGTTGGGGCTGATGAGGCCGTTCCACGCCTCCTCCGAAACGTGCACAGCCAATCGACCGTCTTATCACCCACACTTGACGAGTGTAGCGTGGCAGAGTACTGTGCACGGAGGATCACACACCCCGCCGCACCCCCTCCCGTCTCCATACAGGCGCCACCAACCAGCCAGCAGAGGGCGCAACCGCCCCGTTCCTGAGAGAGCATCCCCTACGGTCTCAAGTCCCGCCCCCCAACCGGACAACCGGCCAATCGTTGTCCATAGCCGCCCAGCCTCGACGGTAAAGGCAGAGCTGGATTCGAAACGACGCTCCTTCGAAATCCAGCCCTGGTTGCAGCGCGTGTCTTTTACCGCTGCGCCACCTGAGCGGCTTAATTGTTTTTTTTCAACAATTTTTTTTTTTTAACAATTTATGATGGTGTAAAATTGATAGTGATTTAGGCTATTTGTCTCCATTGTTTAAAATAAATTAGGCTATCGTGCTGACATCTTTCTGAATGTCTGAACAATTAAACATATATCATGTATATTCTCTACGTTATATTTTACATTACAAATAACTATCTAAGTTTAAATAACTCTGTTAGACTATCATCTACCTGTCCCTTCAGTAGTCATGGCCTCCTCATCAGTACAGTAGCGTCAGAACAAAAACATTCCATTAATGAGTTAGGCTATTTAATATACAATATATTACACTTCAAATTATGTTTATTATTTTCAACTTGAAACTGGACGTTGAGTTTTAAGGTTTTTTTTCCCATAAGGATGTTTGGGAAACCTGTTAATGTGTTCCATGGTCCCGTGGAACTAAATATATTTTAGTCTAAAATAATGGGGTTGTTTTTGACACTTATACACTGAAAATAACACAAATATAAAATAAAAACACTCGAATACAATATAGAACAGTTAAAAATCAATAAAAATACACTAAAAGCTGCACTTTAGCTTTAATTCTTTATTGTTTTCTTTTGCTTCTTAATTAGTGGAGAGAATAAGCAGCAAAGCAGCAATCGCACACACGATGAGTTTAAGGTAAATGTTGAGTTTAAGGGTACAAATTTCTCGATGAAGGGCGTCGAGTTTCAAAGCTTTTGAGTTTAGGGGACGTTGAGTTACAAGGTACCAGGGGCGGCATGGTGGCTCGGTGGGTAGTACTGTCACCTCACAGCAAGAAGGTCCTGGGTTCGATTCCCAGGTGGGGCGGTCCGGATCCTTTCTGTGTGGAGTTTGCATGTTCTCCCCGTGTCTGCATGGGTGTGCTCCGGTTTCCTCCCAAAGACTTAAAAGTAAGGTGTAACAAACATTTGTTGTTTGAAAAGGCGTCTATATTGCGAAATATGAAAAAGAATATCTAAGTTTCAAAGCTGCTCAAGGCTTTGGTTGTAACAACGCTGTACGCGGAACCTTTAGTTGGTGTGCAGACAGGTCGGCAGGTTTAGAAGGGGACACAATGTTTCTGTCGCACTACACGTGAGTTTGTGGAAACGATTATAAAAATAACAGAGATCTAAAGTAAATCAGGATTGTGTCAACAGGATTAACGTAAGTTATTTTCTTTATGTTTATGTTTCTCTATCTTTGTTTTTAACGGGTCTCCTTGTGCAAAAGTATTTGTGAATATAACTGGTGGTTATTTTTTATGATTTCCCCTTGTTTTGTAAACAAGTAACTAAAATGTCTGTATTTGTTTGCTAAATCGTGTTGACATGAAGACATTTGAATCATTTCGGGGTCATGTGTAATTTAGATGAGTTCAGGGTGTACAAATCAAACCAACCACCTTTAATACAACCAGTATTAAATGTATTTTATTTCATGTTAGTTTATATTAATCTTGTTTATTATTGTAACCCAGACCAAACGAATATAACTCCACTTAATGATTAATGGTAAATGTATGGTAAATGTATTGCAGTGTTCTGTACATCTGTGTGCTGAGTTGCTGATGCTTTGGCTTGTCTGTACAGTTAAACAAACAAGTAGCATAAAATTAGCAGCTCGGTTCATTGTCTTTTTACTACAACATTCAAATGGACAACCGTAGCGTAAAGATAAACTTAAGAAACTGATAGTATAGTATGCAGAATCTTTTATACACATGTAACTGCTTCTTTAGTTGTTGTGACACGTGTGATTAAATTTTGTAATTTTCTGTCTTACACTTAATAGCAACATGATGCAGAACAACTGTATCAGTTGTGCTTATACTGTATATACAATTTCAGAAATTGTAACAATGTTGTTTTGGTATATCCAAAATCCAGAAATGCTCCAGTCTGCTTTTGTCATCATCTTACAACTATAACGCAACATGCTGACTTGTAGTCTAAATTTTAATACAAGCCCTGTGTTATATAAAAGCACTATAAGTTTTAAATTATTCCCATGCACTTAGTTTTAAACTGTCCAAATGTAATGTTGTTTACATGTTTACAACATTGTAAGTTGTTGGATTCTGGTACCATCTTGCTCACATCTTAAATACATTACAAACAATTTGCTACGAGTCAACTGTGCCACAGCAATCCAATAGAGAATCATATGCACAGTATAATATACAACTGGAATGAAAAGTATTCAACCTCCATTGAAAATAAGGTTTCTAGATTGCAATTACTAACTTAATAATTTGAAAATTTCACTCATTGTCATGACATTTAAAACATCTGTAAATACCCCCCCTACATACAATCTTATAATAAAGAGCTATAATACTTAATAGAATAATATCCAAATCTGCGATAGTAACTGCCAATTTTGATTTCTGTACACAAGTGTTCAACAACATTTACCATATGAGCACCAGCCAACAGTCAACAACTAATACAGTATAATTCACTGTATATACTGCACTGTGCATAGGATGTGTAGAATGGGATTCTGCAGTGTTGATATCTGTTCACGCTGCACAGACAATACATCATCAAACCCATGCATCATGCTTCAGCACAACCACTAAATTACTCTGACAGGAAACAATCAATTATCTTTCTATGCCAATCTCCCCATCACTTTCCAAGAATACATATCAGATTATAAAATAAAATAAAGCACCTAAACACTTCTGATTGTATTCACTAACCCTCTATTAAGAAGCTGTAATAGTACCTTGAGCTACAACTGTATAAATATACAGCTATAGGTGCATGTATTTACCTTGATTTGTCTTTATTTAACAGTAGAATCTGCAGCCATGGGAAAGCTGAGAAAGAAATTCAACTGGAAGGCAAGAGAGCAAAGCTCATCTACCCCCCAACCTGCTGAAAAACACAAAGACAGTGATGTGTTGCTGGAGTTAAATGGTAAAGTAATGATTTTCACTGTGGTTGTATTAAACACAAAAGATTTTGTAATCTTGCATTACTCTTAGATATCAAATACACACAGCCTCTATTAATACTGGGTTACTGCCCAGATTTGCACCTTCACACGTTTCTATACGTTTCTTGTTTGTGTTGCGGCCTTTTAGAGATCGGCCAACTAAATACACGTGATGTGATAGACAAACACAACATGTAAAAAACAAACAATGGCCGTTTAGGTGGCGCAGCGGTAAAAACACACTGTAGTAAAAAACACAAAAAATTTCCATAAACACACTCCTAAATTAAAGCTCTTATATATGCAAAGGGTGGGCTGACATCATTTTAAACCCTATAGATTAAGAATGAGAGTCACTCAAGTTCATATGTGTGTGAAGGCACGATAGAATACTTTTGGCCATACGGTGTACATTTATTATAAATTTGATGGCTGCATCACATGTAGTATCTTTTACTCTGGTTTTCAGAGATGCAGATGCTCAGCTTGTACTGGATAGTAGAAATCTTAATGTTTATTGCAGGACACAATAAAGTAGAGACTGTTGTAAAACATCTGGATTAGTAAATCAGGTGCATTTTCATGTTTAACTTTAGTAGCAGGTTCACCGCTGTGTTACATCACCTTTTTCTTTACAAAGTTTTTATTGTTTAGAAACTGTGGACATCATGAGTTTTTCCTGTTATTGTTTGATATAACACTCCGGGGTCTCATTTATCATATATTGCATTATAATGCAGTAGCTTTCAATGTCAGAAAATTCTGGGCCGCGGGCAAAATGATTCCATTTTCGACGACCGTTACTAGTTCCATGTGGTTATATTTATAACAGCAGTTATGAGCCATTTTCTGTGTTTCAGAGTCTGCCATGTTAAAGGGGGTGGATGATTGTAACACTCTGATCCTGCCTGGTACTAAAACTAAAAAGAAAAAAGTGGAGCTTTCTGTACCGAAGAAGAAACCTCTGAGCAGGAAACAGAGAAAGAACCTGGAGAAAGTCCTGGAGCACAAAGAGAAAAAAGCAAATGTGAGTTCTGTGTGTGTGTGTGTGTGTGTGAGAGAGAGAGCGAGAGAGAGAGAGAGAGAGAAATGATCAGGGGATTATTTTTAGCAGTAGCATTTTCACAAGTATCTGACCAAGTTAACAGTGTTTTGGAAAAATGAACTAATTTAGAATTGGATGCCTACTACACAGAGTTGAGACAGAGCCATGTTTACCACTGTGTGTTATCACCTTTTTTATTAATTATACTTTTTAATTATTTGGAACAGTCCGGGGTGGCTGTTGTCTGATGTACTGTATAATATATTCATTTGTATGGCTGACTTTTTTTTTTTTTCTTACAGCGATCAGAGATCTTAAGTAAACTGGCAGAAGTTCAGCTCTCTGAATCTGAAAGGAAGCTGCTTTACACGACCTCCAAACTGGGAACTGGAAAAAAACTCTACCAGACTAAAAAGTAACAACATACTCAATTACCTTTACACCGATCAGCCAAAATATTAAAACCACCTCTTTGTTTCTACACTCACTGTCTATTTTTTGCACTTTGTAGTTATACAATTACTGAATGTAGTCCATCTATTTCTCTACATGCTTTGTTAGCTCCCTTTCATGCTGTTCTTCAATGGTCAGGACCCCCACAGGACCACCACAGAGCAGGTATTATTTAGGTGGTGGATCATTCTCAGCACTGCAGTGACACTGACATGATGGTGGTGTGTTAGTGTGTGTTGTGCTGGTGTGAGTGGATCAGACACAGCAGCGCTGCTGGAGTTTTTAAATACCATGTCCACTCACTGTCCACTCTATTAGACACTCCTACCTAGTTGGTCCACCTTGTAGATGTAAAGTCAGAGACGATCGCTCATCTACTGCTGCTGTTTGAGTCGGTCATCTTCTAGACCTTCATCAGTGGTCACAAGACGCTGCCCATGGGGCGCTGTTGGCTGGATATTTTTGGTTGGTGGACTATTCTCAGTCCAGCAGTGACGGTGAGGTGTTTATAATCTCCAGCAGTGCTGCTGTGTCTGATCCACTCATACCAGCACAACACACACTAACACACCACCACCATGTCAGTGTCACTGCAGTGCTAAGAATGATCCACCACCTAAATAATACCTGCTCTGTGGTGGTCCTGTGGGGGTCCTGACCATTAAAGAACAGCATAAAAGGGGGATAACAAAGCAAAGTGCTTCTATATGGTAAGTGGAGCTGATAAAATAGAGAGTGAGTGTAGAAACAAGGAGGTGGTTTTAATGTTATGGCTGATCGGTGTAAAATTCCAATAGAAATGTAGTTTCCATACATAATGGCACCACTTGTGAATGCAGGAGATTTATTACTTTAATTATTAGAAATTATTATTATTGGTATTGGTATTATTAATAGTATCTTTATTAATTAAGGCACCAATCCTGTGGACAAAATTATATACCTAATGAGTACATTTGATCCCTCAAAGACTACCAGGGGAGGCACTGTTGCCTCATAGCAAGAAGGACCTGGGTCCTTTCTGTGTGGAGTTTGCATGTTCTCCCCGTGTCCACGTGGGTTTCCTCCGGGTGCTCCAGTTTCCTCTCACAGTCCAAAGACGTGCAAGTGAGGTCAACTGGAGATACAAAATTGTCCATGACTGTGTTTGATATTAAACTTGTGAACTGATGAATCTTGTGTAACAAATAACTACCGTTTCTGTCATGAATGTAACCAAAGTGTAAAACGCGACATTGAAAATCCTAATAATAAACAAAGACTACCAGACTAAAAATTAAGCAGAAAAGTAAAATCACCTTCGAATTGTTGTTCGTAAACTCTCCCTATCACTATTGGTCTCAAAGTTCAAGCTGCCATTTCAAGCTGCCATTACTATGTCAGTAAAAAAGTAAGAAGTCAAAATATCTAAATGAACTAAACACTAACTGTATGTGTACATGTTTAGATCTCTTGTTGAAGAGCTGGGCGACAGTTCTGCAGCAGTTAAAATCAGCAGTCTGAGCGGTGCTAACAGGAAAAGAAAGAGGAAAAAAGAGGACGAGGATGGAGATGAAAGTGAAGAATCGGACTCCTCGAAGGAGGAGACAGGTGACATATCAGATTCTTCTTCAGAGGATGAGAAAGACGAAATAAAAGATGAGACTTTGGAAAAAGCTACGCCTGAAAATATAGTGGAACAACAAGAGCAAAAGCAAGATGAGGTCAAACCAGCGGTGATCGACGTTTTGGACGAGAAGAACAAGGCTGATGAGAAACAGGCTGAGCAGAAGAAACATGTCTGTCAGCCTGCAACGTTCATTCCAGTAGACAGACTGCCTGAGATCCAGGTTGGTGAAAATCTGATTTTCTAAACTAATAACACAATTTTCCTATTTATTTCACTTTTATTTTCATGTTTAATGTGACAGTCACAACAAACTGAATTCATTTATCAAATAATATGGTTGCATAAGTGTCCACACCACCTCATCCCACAATTAAAACTGGTTATGCACAGCAAAAGGGTCCTGGGTTTGATTTCCAGGTGTATCGGTCTGAGTCCTTTCTGTGTGGAGTTTGCATGTTCTCCCAGTGTCTCTGTGGGTTTTCTACGGGAGCATCGGTTTCCTCCTACAGTCCAATTACATGCAAGTGAGGTGAACTGGAGATACAAAATTGTCCATGACTGAGTATGACGTTAAACCTAAACTGATGAATCTTGTGTAAAGAGTAACTACCTGTTCTGTCATGAATGTAACCAAAGTGTGGATGTGACTGCATTCAGAATGAACCAATCTCATTTAAGATCATGTTAAACAGCAGTCAGTGACACTTGCCGTCTACTAAATTAACCCAATATAAAGGTCAGCTACTCTAGTAGGATTCTCCTGACGTTTGCTTAGTTTAATTTTACAGCAAAAGCCACAAAGAGCTTATAAAGTGTCAAAGGGATGTCATTGTTAAAAGGTATCAGTCAGGAGAGGGGTTCAAAAATATCCAAGCCATTACATATACACTGGAACACAGTGAAGACGCTCAACAAGTGAATAAATTATGGTACAGCAACATACCAACATGTATAAACAAAGTGCTTTAACAAAGCATTGGTTTAAGGTTGTGCATGTTTATGTATCCACTTTATTATACCTAATGTTGTAATCTGATGTTTCTGTCTGTGTGTGTCTGTGTTGTAGGAGGCTCGATTGAAGTTGCCCGTGTTAGCCGAGGAGCAGGTGATCATGGAGGCCGTGAGGGAAAATGACTGTGTGGTGCTGTGTGGAGAGACTGGCAGTGGCAAAACTACCCAGGTGCCCCAGTTCCTTTATGAGGCTGGATATGCCAGGTACACACACACACACACACACACACACACTATTTCACATGTACTTCTGCTTTCATTTTTGCTTAATGTTTTTGTAATGTGTTAAAGACATGCAACCAGTAGATGTCAACATATTATTACAGTATAAGTAGAATATTTAGTGCAGACATGTCAAACTCAAGGCCATATCTGGTCCGCCAGTGTATTTGATGTTGATACTACAAGTTCCAGAATGTAATGAACACAACACTGGAACCACCATGACCCTGACCAGGTTGAAGCACATTTCACAAGTCGATTACAGATTACTTTTGGTTTTGCACATAATTTTGCATTTATGAAGTGTAGTTTGGAGTTGGCATGTTCTCATTGTGTCTGTGTGGGTTCCCTCCTGGTGCTCCGGTTTCCTCTTACAAGTCCAAACACATGCAGTCAGGCCTATTGGAGCTATTAAAATGTCCAAAAGCGTGTGTGTGTGTGTGTGTGTGTGTGTCTGCCCTGTGATGGACTGGCGACCTACCTGGGGTGTTTCCTACACTTCGTCCAATAAGACCCCCCGTGACCCTGACCAGGATAAAGTGGTGGTAAAACAGACAATGAATGAATGAATGAAAAAGTGTGATATTTTAGGTATTGCTTTAAGTCTTAGAGAGCAGATTAGTTCTTCATGAACTAACCTCTCTCTCTCTGGTCAAAAGGAGGTCTTTAAACAAACTCATTTCCATACTGGACAATGCATCACACCCCCTTCATGACTTCCTAGTCAGACAGTGGAGCACCTTCAGTAATAGACTCATTCAGCTCTGCTGTAAGAAGGAACGATACAGGAAATCGTTTGTACCAACAGTGATCTCATTGTATAACTCATCTCCACTGTGCCAGGACATTATTGCACACTCAATACCAGGACTATCAGGACAGACTCATGAAGCATGATCTGTCACTCTGTTTATGTCATTGCACATCTCTGGATATTTAATGCCCAAGACACTTTTATAACTTTTCTATTATATTACATATTGCATATATATTTATTACATACCAACATTGTACTGTAATACTTACTTAATATTTCTTGAGCCTTACTTAATTAATCATTTTTAACTGAGTCTTTTAATTACTTAATTTTTTTTCTAATGTACCTTAAACTTTTAATAATTTTTTCTGATGTACCTTGAGCTGTTGTAATACTTGACTTTCCTTCTGGGATTAATACAATTATCTCTCTCTCCCTCTCTCTCTCTCTCTCTCTCTCAGTGCTGGTGGCATCATCGGTGTGACTGAACCCAGAAGAGTGGCAGCAGTCAGCATGTCTCACCGTGTTGCCACAGAGATGAACCTCTCCAGAGGGTGAGTTACGCTGCCGTTCATACAGGAGTGAAATGTGCTGAAGGAAGTTAAGCATGATAAAGCTGCGACTCTATACACTTTACACACGGATATGGATCAGATTTTAATAAGAAGCTTTCTGTTATTATAAACTCAGCATTTAAAACAGCTAAATGTGGCTTTATGCACCAAAACTGTTTAATTGCAGCACTGGCGTCAAATGTTATTTTTCTTCTTAATTAATTAGCTGTTTTTGGCTTGTGCTTTTCATTAACTAATGCAGACTTTTTTTTTCAAGCTACCCACATTTTGTCCATGATTTTTACCGTGACCCAGGCAACACCAACAATGTTTAAAAAGGAACACAGGACGAAATATACTTCATTAACAAAAATCATGGCAATCTGCTCACACTGTGGTTTACAAGATGTATAGAATGCCTTTATTTGTCATATAAACATGTACAGTACAATGAAATTATTTCTTCGCATATCCTAGCTTGTTTGGAAGCTGGGGTCAGAGCGCAGTGTCAGCCATTATACGGCGCCTCTGGAGCAGACAGGGTTAAGGTCCTTGCATGGCAGAGCTGGGATTCGAACTCTCAACCTTTTTTAGTGAATAGCCCAAAGGTCTACCCACTAGGCTACCACTGTCCCGTAAAGCCGTAACATAAAGCCTCAGCAAGAAGGTGTTTGTGTACAAGTTTATTTTGTTTTCTCTCTTGTAAAATTAGTTTATTTCTCATTTACTTTTTTTTATTTTATTTATTTATTTTTTTTAATGCATTTTCTCCCCATTTTCCTCCTGATTTAGCACACTCAATTTTGTCTTCCGCTGCTACCAGAGATGCCAGATTGCATCCGAGGAGAGCACGTCGCTGTACACGCCTCTTCCGATACGTGCACAGCCCTCCTCTTCTCTCCCCTGCACTCTGCACAGGCATCTCTTCCGCCAATAAGGGTCCTTACACAGCCTATGAAGATCCCACTCACCCACACATAGTCCGGCCCCCACCCTGCAGATACGGTGGCCAATTAGTATCTGCTGCAGACATTGCCAATTATGCCCGCTAGATGGCACCCAGCCGACCGGAGGCAACGCTGGTGTGCTAGCGGAATATCCCACTGCGCCACCTGGGCGCCCTTTCTCATTTACTTTTATATTTTTTTCTGCAACCCATTTTTTTGGGTCGTAACCCAGGATTTAAAACAACCCTTCACTAGGGCGTGCTGATTTTTAACATTTATTTATTTACATTATTGCAAGTGTATTAAATGTCTCACAAAAAGTGTCCCAGTACTGCTTCTTGTTTCTTGGACATCTGAAAAACCTCCAGCTGTTTTGAAGATCTTTAACTTTGGGCTTTTCTGTGTTTCCTTCACGCTGTTCTCAGCCTGACTTTTTAGGAAAGCAGGTCCCGTTTTTGCATTTTTCTGCATTTAGCGGACGCCTTTATCCAAAGCGGCTTACAGTACTGTGACGTGTTCAGTCTGAGCAATTCATGGGTTACAGCCTTTCTCAAGGGCCAACTGTGGTAATCTGGCAGTAGTGAACCAGTATACTAGTCCAGTAACCACTAGGCTACAACTGCCTGTCACAACATGTAAACATTTGCAGTATATACTGTAGAGTTTATAAATGAAAAAAATAAAATTGTGTGTGTATCAGGGTGGTGTCTTACCAGATCAGATACGAAGGTAACATCACTAAAGACACCAAGATCAAGTTCATGACAGATGGTGTCCTGCTAAAAGAAATTCAAAAGGTAAAATACACACAGACACTCACACACACACACACAGTTTGTTGAGTGTATGTAGTTTAATTGTTTTGTGTGTGTATCCAGGACTTCCTGTTGCAGAAATACAGTGTGATAATAATAGATGAAGCTCACGAGCGCAGTGTCTACACCGACATCCTCATTGGTTTGCTTTCACGCATTGTAACGCTTCGTAACAAGGTAACAAATGCACATACTCACCCTCAGTGTGTGTGTTAGGTGTTTTCAAACAAGCCTTTTGTGAAAGTACACTGGTATTAAGGATGACTGAGCTGTTTGTGTGTATGTGTAATTTAACCCTGCAGAAAGGATTAGCCATGAAACTGCTGATTATGTCTGCTACGCTGCGAGTGGAGGACTTTACCGAGAACAAGAAACTCTTCCGCGCTCCTCCTCCCGTCATCAAGGTGAATTACACCTACCAGTCAGAGTTATTCTGTGCTGTGATTGGGTGATGCTTAATTAGCTCATAGGAATCTGATCAGAGCACTTTAAAGAAATCTGAAAAGCATGTGTGTGTATATGTGTGTGTAGGTGGAGGCGCGCCAGTTTCCAGTCAGCGTTCATTTTAACAAACGGACCCCCATGGAGGATTACGTAGGAGAGGCCTTCCGCAAAACCTGCAAGATTCACCGCATGCTGCCCCCAGGTTTCTTTCTCTCTCTTTAGTCATTATCTGTGCTTCAAAACCGCTTGTTCTGCATCTGTTGACTAAAATCAGTGGCCAATCCAACTTGGACAGTCAAAATTTGACACTTCACCTATTTTTTTTTCTACTGCTGCTGACCACAACATGTTTGTCTTTTTTTATATACTGTACATATATTTTGTTTATGCATTTTCTCCCTTTTTAGAGTGTCCAATTGCCCGATTGCATCATGCTTTCTCTCCACCAATGCCGATCCTCTCTCTGATTGAGGAGAACAAAACTAACCCACGCCCCCTCCGACACGTGGGCAGCATGCCGTATGCATCTTATCACCTACACTTTGATGAGTGCAGTGCAGATCAGCGCTGTGTACGGAGAGACACACCCTGAGAGCCCTCTTTTCTCATCTCTGTGCAGGCACCATCATTCAGCCAGCAGAAGTCATAATTAATTGCATTAATTATGAGAGAGACCCTATCCGGCTTAATCCCACCCATAACTGAACAACAAGCCAATCGTTGTTCATGTGGCCACTCGGCCTTAGCCGACAGGCAGAGCTGGGACTCGATACGATGTATTCGAGATCCCAGCTCTGGTTCCAGCGTGTGTTTTACTGCTGCGCTACTTGAGCAGCCCTTTTTCTGTTTTTAAAAGCTGTGAAATTTTGGGGTTTTGGGTTGTTTATTTTTTAAATAGATTGTTGTTACGTTTGTGTACTGTCAGATTTAATGTACTAATCTGAAATCATACAGTGTGATGAATATGCTGATGACTTTTTCACGTCCACTTTACGACACTGGACCCTAGGGACGTAACGATGCACCACAAGGCAGTTAAAAATCGGTGCACATGTGCCACGATTCGGAACGGTAATTCATGTAAAATAAATTGATTTCACTGTAAACAGCAGAGGGTGCTGGTGCTATTCACCTCGCCTGGTTGACATTGCTACAGTTGTATGGGATTTTCCAGCCAAAAACTTTCTTTATTTGTATTATTCATTTATTTATTTAACGTGGGATTTGTTTTAAAATTTCATTTGTTTTTTGGGGTTTTTTACACAAAAAGGGAAATGTGCAGCATTGTTTTGCATAGTTTGTACCTACCTCAGAAATAAAAGGACATTCATTATTTAGATAAATCAAAGATTTTTTGTAGTTTTTTAAGAGAAATAATAATAATCATTTGTTTTCAATTTTATTTTGTTTAAAAAAAAAAAATCGTATCGTGAATCGTATCGCATCGTGGGTAGAGTGTATCGTTACATCCCTACTGGACACTGAGAGCGATTGTCTCTTTTGCTGTAGGTGGGATCCTGGTGTTTCTGACTGGTCAGGCTGAAGTTCACACTGTGTGCAGGAGACTTAGAAAGGCTTTTCCCTACAGACCCCACAATACGGGTAAGTACAGAAACACACACAGCAACACACAAACCCAAACAAAAATGCTCGTTTTTCCACTAATGCCTAGTTCACACTACACGATTTTTGCCATGATTTTTGCTCAGTGACTGGTCGAATACATCGGTACACACACAAGTTTTACAGTATTTCTGACCTGATCGTTCTCTACAAAACACCAACGTTTCATTGCAAAAAAATATTTATTAACCTACAACTCACTATAGAACAATCCCTGCTGCTCTTGTTGCCAAATCCACTCAGATTCATTTATTTTTCCTACTTGATTTTACGCTGCACATCAGCGCACAAACTTTGATCGCTCGCTACTTGTTGACGTACATTTTTGGACGTGGTATCATTAAACCCCTCGTCACTTCTCGTGTGTGTTTTCGAGACCAGAGAAGCTCGTCTGCGATTCCAGTTGGTGATAGATGGTGTAGCGTGTGACCCCCTATCGCCGATCAGTGGTGTAGTGTGAAAGCCACACCGACTTGAAAGACTCCCGATTACAAGAGATCCAGTTGTGTAGTGTGAACTGTACAGCGACCTGATTACTTGGAAAGTCGTGTAGTGTGAACTTGGCATTAGGTGAAGACCAAATATAAAGAAGCAGCGAGTAGCTACTGTGTGGCTTTTAAATTAAACCAGTTGAAATAAAGCATTAGAGGAGCCCCGGCACTTTTAAATCCAAAATAAAACATTTTATAGACTCTTTTAAATCCAAACTAAAACATTATAATAAACACTTTCAAATCCCCAAAAAAACATTATAATAGGCACTTTTAAATCCAAAATAAAACTTTATAATAAACACTTTCAAATCCAAAAAAAAACATTATAATAGACACTTTTAAATCTAAAATAAAACATTATAATAGACACTTTTAAATCCAAACTAAAATATTCCTGTTTAAGCAGAATTATAGTTCAGTTTGAAACACTACTCACTTTTTTATTATTATTTAATTTTTATATTTAAATGTTTGATTAATCCACATATAAATCTGTTGTTTTTGTTTATGCATTTAACCCCCTTTTCTCCAAATTTAGCATAGCCAATCCGTTGCTGGGGACCCGTCTACATCCAAGGAGGGTGTATACTCACCTGACACACATTCCCTCTGTTGTGTGTGCAGTCCACCAATTCCTTCTTATTCACCCATACTTCCCATGGATTTGAGCGTGAGGTCGACTTCGCTTACAGAAAGCCACGCCCCGATCTCTGCGCTCCTCCACTTTCTGTACAGGCAACCTGGGCAACCAAGGAGGCCTTACACAGCGTTGATAACCCCACCCCCTTAGTCTGGACTTTCCCATCCAGCAGACTGGAGTCCAATTTTGTCTGCTGCAGGCTTTAGCCAATTAAGCCTGTTAGAGGCGCCCAGCTGACCAGTAGCAGAGCTGAGATTCGAATCAGGGAGCTCTGAATCTCTTCGCTGGTGTGCTAGCAGATTATCCCGCTGCACCACCTTTTATTTGCTTTCATCTTTGTTTCGAACATGTAATAACTTTAATTATTGCCTCTATATTTTCTATTTTGTATAGCACTTTGAATAACCACAGTGTATGAAAGATGCTGTATAAATGAACTTGGCTGTTACAGATACAGAGGACACCTCAGAGGAGTTACGGACGTGTAAGAAAGTGAAGCAGAAGAAAACTGTGGTACGTGTTTCTTTCACATCTCTCACTCCTTCACTCTCTGCTCACTCCGGTTATTATTTTCTCACCAGTTGATCATTTGATCTCTTGCAGTCTCTTCCTCTGATTGACCTGAATAACTACTCTGCTCTGCCTGTGGACGAAGGGGACGAGGATCGACAAGCTGGCATTGATGATATTGATGACGATGAAGGCTCAGATCTGGATTTAGGAGATTACCCAGAGGACACGGGTCAGATTTCATTCATCTGTTTGTGAATGTATTGAAAGACCTTTGAATTTTCCCTGGGTGGGAGATGTTTCTGGATGGGCTGTCGCCTCCTGGCTGCTGCAACAATGACTGTCTGGTGAAAGAATACAGAGAGAGTAGTGTGTCCTTCATATGTGCTGAGGTTCTCTGTAAGAACTTGCTGCTGACCAGTGTAAAGATGAGGCCAGTGGCTTCACATGCCAGCATGGGTGTTGCCCAACCAGCAGAGATTGCTAGAATACATGGAGACGGTATATCTAAACTGGAACAATGCAAAAATAACTATATAAATTACTTAATGAAGTAACCAAATTGCTGTCCACTATATCTTATTTCTAATTGAACCACAAAACACATTTTATTGTATTGGGGAGGGGAGCATACAGTGAACATACAGTCCCCTCAGATTTAACTTTTGTTGAATTAGCTTGATCTCACCCACATCTTTTAATTGAAGTCAATTTATGACAAGAATTCTGACAATCACATGTGCCACAATTTTTGTCACTTTTGTCACAAGTTTGTGGAATTCAGAGCAGAGAATTTGAGATCGTTCCTCCGACGACAACCCATTTCTTTGCTAGTTGTTAATAAGTATTTCATGAGTCCATGATGCTTTTAATAAGGTTTCTAGGACATTCAGAGAAAAAAACAGCCCAACAACACCACACACCCTCCACCATAGTTAACAGTGGGCATCAGGTTCTTCATTGTAGTCATTCTCCTTTAATACCAACCCCACTCCGAGTATTCAAAGTAGAACATGGTTCCAGTCAAAGTTCCAGTCAAAGTTCCAGTAGCATTTAGCAAAATTCAAGGATGATTATTTGTGGTTAGGTGTCAGGAGACTTTCCCCTGGTAAGCCTTTCATATAATCTGTTGACATTGAGGTGGCATCTTAGGTTTGGAGATCTGGTGACCCAATTTACTATCTAATTTTGGCTGTAATAAACTCAGTTCTGTAGATACAAAGCCCTTGTCACTAAGCTTAACTTATTAGGGAAAGACATTTCTTTTGTCTTCATCGCTTACAAAAACAGGGCCGCCGAGTCCCACCGTGCACAGTACCAGATCCACAACATAGCACTGCTTTTCCAGGGTGGTGGCACCACTTTAACCTGAGGATCCTCTAGGCCAACATGCTGCAGTCACTGGCGATGTTGTGTCAGCATGATTCTGTAGGGACTCGGCCAGTCCAAACACATTTATGTTTGTTCTTTTATTACAACAGGCCGATTACATTGTTTATACACACATAAAGATAAAATAATGAACCCCATCAGTTCCACATTAGCTCTCAAAAGCTGCTATCAAAGCATTCACCACTGACTATGTTTTCTTTACCCAACATGTTGACTGGACTGGTTTAGTTGTGGTCGTTCTTCCTGAAGACTTAAATGTGTTCATTTTTGCTTTTTAGAAGAGAAAGCTGATCCTTCCATTCCCCTGTACGTGCTTCCTCTCTACTCCCTCCTGGCACCCGAGAAGCAAGCTAAGGTACTATTTTTCCTCTCATGTTTGATCATGCAGAATAAAAGCTTTTTATTTTATTCATGTTACCTTTTTGGTGTTACTTAAATTTTTAAAACTCCATATTATGGGTGACATGGTCGCTCGGTGGGTAGCACTGTTGCCTCACAATAAGAAGGTCCTGAGTTCGATTCCAAGGTGGAGAAGCCTAGGTCTTTTTTTTTTCTCCCAATTTAGCATAGATTTAGACTTAGACTTGTCTGACACACACTCCCTCCAATGTGTTAGCAGTCGACTGATCCCGACACGCCCCGACCTCTGCGCTCCTCCACTTCTGTTCAGGAGCCTTGGGCAACCAGGGTCCTTTCACAGCCCTACCCCTCTGTTGAATCTGGTCATTTCCCACCCTATCAGACTGAAGGCCAATTTGTTTGCTGCAGGCATTAGCCAGTTAAGCCTGCTAGAGGGTGCCCAGCCGACCGGTAGCAGAGCCGAGACTCGAGCCTGGGAGTTAAGAATCTCTGCGCTGGCGTGCTAGTGACTTATCACTCTGCGCCACCTGAGCGCCCCGCCTGGGTCCTTTCTGTGTGGAGTTTGCATGTTCTCCCAGTGTCTGTGTGGGTTTCCTCCAGGAGCTCCGGTTTCCTCCCACAGTCCAAAGACATGCAAGTGAGGTGAATTGGAGATACAAAATTGTCCATGATGGTGTGTGACATTAAAATTGAACTGATAAATCATGGGTAACCGGTAACAACCTGTCCTGTCATGAATGGAACCATCAATGGTCCCATCAAGTGTAACGCATGAGCTTAAAATCCCAATAAAAAAAAAAAATCACTTTGACACCAAACAAATGCCAGCCAGATAATCCTTTGTGTCTTTGATTCTGGACAGGTGTTTCGTCCACCTCCTGCGGGAGCTCGTTTGTGTGTGGTGGCCACTAATGTGGCGGAGACGTCTCTCACTATTCCTGGTGTCAAATACGTGGTGGACTGTGGTCGAGTAAAGAAGAGATTCTACGACCGAGTTACTGGAGTTTCTTCCTTTAAGGTCTCCTGGACTTCACAGGCCTCAGCCAATCAAAGAGCTGGAAGGGCGGGAAGAACAGAGGCAGGACACTGCTATAGGTCGGCTGTTTATTAGTTTAATATTGAACTTCTTTTGAGTAGAAGTACAGTTTTGTGTAGCTCTTGTGTGGATCTGATAGTGGATGGTGTTGCTCGTTGTCTTGTAGGCTCTATTCGTCTGCAGTATTTAGTGATTTCAGTCAGTTCTCTGAGGCTGAGATCACTCGTCGGCCTGTTGATGACCTCGTCCTGCAAATGAAAGATCTGAACATTGAGAAGGTGAGTGCAGAGAAGAAAAAAACAATGTTACCATGCTTTGCTTTTTCAGTATTTATGAATATACTGTTTGAATCTCTATATATGCTGCCCAATACAAGTACTACCACCTTTGGAAAACAGAAACAAAACAGGCTATGAAAACATTCATTGCTTGATCTCTTTATCTTTTATTCAAAATGTATACAATATTTCAGAAGTTCAGTGATTCAAAATAGCTCAGTTATTGGTGTCATTTTTCTTAGCAAAGAGAGGCTGCCGAATAAATGTATGTAGATGCCTAACAGGGATTTGAACCCTGGATCTCGGCAATAGTAAGTTAGTGTAATTTACCACTGTGTCAACCGACCTCCACAAAGGTCTAAATACATAGTGAATAAAAGGTTTTAGTTTGACTGGTTTGCCATTTTTACCCATCAGTGTATTTTAATCATTCATAATGAATCATAATTAGTCATAATTATGTCCATTCAGAATCCATTCCACAGCATAAAAATAAGGTCACAAGGGCTGAATACTTAAATCTGCAAATTTACATCTGTATATGAATTAAATCTGTGGATTTATTAAAATGCCTTAAAATTCAGTATTTTAGGTATGTCTGTTCCTGCATGATTTGGCAGACAGTACATCTTTGTACCTGTTTTTCTATCTCTAATCTGGTACTTTTTTGGATTATAATGCACTTTCAGCTTTGAGCTGAATGAGGGTTTTTGATTACACCACACAGATTTGCATATTAGATGTGTCATATTTGAATACTGGATTAGGGAAATTAATACAAGGATCAGTTCTGATGTTTGGATAGTTCCTAATATTGTGTTTGTCCTTTTGCTGCCAAAACAGCCCTGACCCATCAAGGCATGGACACCTTTCTATCAGAACCAGCATTAACTTCTTCGGTAGTTTGAGCTACAGTAGCTCGTCTGTTGGATCAGACCACACGGGCCAGCCTTCGCACCCCATGTGCATCAGTGAGCCTTGGCCACCCATGACCCTGTAGCCAGTTTACCACTGTTCATTGGACATTGGACCACTTTTTATAGATGCTGACCACTGCAGACTGCAGACCGGGAACACCCCACAAGAGCTGCAGTTTTGGAGATGCTCTGACCCAGTCGTCTAGCCATCACAATTTGGCCCTCGTCAAACTCGCTCAAATCCTCACTCTTGTTCATTTTTCCTGCTTCTAACATCAACTTTGAGGATAAAATGTTCACTTGCTGCCTAATATATCCCCCCCACTAACAGGTGCCGTGATGAAGAGATAATCAGTGTTATTCACTTCACCTGTCAGTGCTCATAATGTTATGCTTGGTCAGTGTAGAGCACTGGTGCAAACCCACTAATCATTGCTTTTATTAACACGCTAAGGATATCAAACCCCTTATAAACCACTACATTAAAAATACTTGAATGGAAAATTAAAAACTTGAATGGAACACACAAACAAACAATAAACTACACAAGATTCACCCCAACATCAGAAATAAACCAGAAATACAATATGTAAAATGTACAGACCAAGTTATCTACACTAGATGTAGTACAGGCCATTCCAGATTGACACACCAACAATTAATACAAGGAGGAGACCACAGACACAGTCCAAAGATGTGCAAGTGAGGTAAATTGGAGATACAAAATTGTCCATGACTGTGTTTGATATTAAACTTGAACTGATGAATCTTGTGTAATGAGTAACTACCGTTCCTGTTATGAATGTAACCAAAAGTGTAAAACATGACTTTAAAAAAACCTAATAAAACAAACAAACGTGAACAGCGGATCTGATTCTGGACTTGGCACAGTTATTACGCGGGTTGTCATTCCTGATGTGTGTATGGGTGTCTGTGTGGGTAGGTGGCCAACTTTCCATTCCCTACTCCGCCTTCCTTTGAAGCCCTGATGGCCGCTGAGCAGCTTCTCATTTCTTTGGGAGCTCTGGTGGAACCGCCTCGGCAGGGACGGTACGATGCTTTACTTTTCTGTCACCATTTAATCACTCTTCACCTCCTGTTAGTTTGAGTAATTGTACTCTTCTCTCTGTTTGTCCCTGAAGAGCGGTGGATATGGAGAGGGCCCGTTTGTCGTGTCCTATAACCCCTCTGGGCCGGGCCATGGCGGCGTTTCCGGTTGCTCCGCGCTATGCTAAGATGCTCGCGCTGGGCTGCCAGCAGGGCTGCATGCCTTACGTCATCACTATAGTGGCAGCCATGACGGTTAGAGAGATCTTTGAGGAAGTTGACAGGTAAAATAAAACCTAATGTTTATAAATATATACTATTTTATTGCTCCTAAATTTGAACATGAGATTAAATGGTCCTCTTATGTGTTTCTTTCAGTGATCTGTAATGAATCATATGATGATGCTTCTTCAATAATACAAAAAATTATTTTAAGCATTAATATTTAGAATTTATTTTACATAAGTTTCTAGATACAGAGAGAATTTGGGGAAATTGGGAAAAACAGTATTCAGTGACTGTTAAAGACATATCTATCTATCTATCTATCTATCTATCTATCTATCTATATGTGTGTGTGTGTATCTATATGTAAACACAGTGGTACCTTGAAATTCAACGTCATTTGGTTCTGGAAGTTACAAGGTATTTTTTCCCGTAAGGATGTTTGGGAAACCTGTTAATGCGTTCCATGGTCCCGTAGAACTGCATATATTTTAGGCTAATGTAAAATATTGAGGTTGTTTCTGACACTTATACACTGAAAATAACACAAATATAATATAAAAACACTGAAATACAATTGAAAAACAGTTAAAAATCAATAAAAAATACACTAAACCTGCACTTAGCTTTACTTCAGCTTTACTTCTTTATTGTTTCCTTATGCTTCTTAATCGTGGAGATGCTTGATCTCAGAACACCGTATTCCGTTCAGTATCGGTGCATTCATCTGAGAAGTGCCTGTGCCATTATTTCCGGTGCACAAAGCTTAATGTTATATATTAACGTATATATATATATTAACTAAATACCATTTTCCTCAAATTCTGAAACAAATGCACATTTAAATTATGTTGATTATGATTTGTTATGAAAAATACATTGTATTCAATTTGCAAAAAGGAATGAAACATAAAAACATCATGTTAATTTTTAGACAAATTCGTTTGAGTAAGCCCTAACTGAAATGGAAATTGGTCATTGCATCATCATTTCAAGACATTTTGAAAAAACATTATTGTGAATTTTTGGATTTGGTGATGAATAAACTCAGATGCAGTTCATGAAACTCCAGTTCAGCTAGGAAGACGTGTGTGAGCACGTACAGATGAAATCAAAATGATTTAACCTTCAGTGCAAATCAAGTTTATTTGTAGAATTAAAAAAACCTTAAACTGTTTGCAAAAACAAGGATAATTTAAATAGCTAAACACCACTAATACAATAAGTGGTTTCTCAAAATTCAACTAAAAATGCTACTTTTAATGATTACTGTAGTCTTATTCAACTTGCTATATAAGAGCTTTGCGTCCTCTGGCACTGGAAACCTGCAGCATGTGGAGCGTCAAGAAATCCTAGGAGGAGATATCATGCCTTTTCTGAGCAAGGAGAAGCTTGTGTGCCTTTTAACAGGACAGTGATCTCAAGCATACCTCAAAGTCCACCAGGGCTTGGTTTCAGAAGAAGTCCTGGTTGATTCTGGTTGTCACAGTCACCTAATTTGAATCCCATAAAATCTTTGCTGGCTTTTGAAAAAGGCAGCACACAAACCCAAGAATATTAGTGAACTAGAGGCCATAGTCGATGAGGAATGGGCAAAGATTCCTCAGAACACTGGCAGAAGTCTGGTTATGCATCACATTTGCAGGTGATCATAACAGTAAAACGATGCTCTACTAAGTCTTGAAAGTGCTTGTCAAGAAGGGGTTGAATATTTGTGAGGCTGCAGTAGTCATTGAAAGTGGCATTTGCCCCAAATACACCAAGGAAAGGCAACAAGTACACATGCCTGAAACCATAAAAGAAACTCTTACAACACAACTTGCAGCCATAAAAATGAAACTGAAAATATAAAATGGACCAAAAAATATAAAGACAAGAAGAAATGGACAGAAACATACACCGATCAGTCATAACATTATGACCACCTCCTTGTTTCTACACTCACTGTCCATTTTATCAGCTCCACTTACCATAAAGAAGCACTTTGTAGTTCTACAATTACTGATCTGTTTCTCTACATACTTTGTTAGCCCCCTTTCGTGCTGTTCATCAATGGTCAGGACCACCACAGAGCAGGTATTATTTAGGTGGTGAATCACTCTCAGCACTACAGTGACACTGACATGGTGGTGGTGTGTTAGTGTGTGTTGTGCTGGTATGAGTGGATCAGACACAGCAGCGCTGCTGGAGACCTCACTGTCACTGCTGGACTGAGAATAGTCCACCAACCGAAAATATATCCAGCCAACAGTGCCCCATGGGCAGTGTCCTGTGACCACTGATGAAGGTCTAGAAGATGACCAACTCAAACAGTAGCAATAGATGAGCGAGCGTCTCTGATTTTACATCTACAAGGTGGACCAACTAGGTAGGAGTGTCTAATAGGGTGGACAGTGATCAGCGCTGCTGTGTCTGATCCACTCATACCAGCACAACACACACTAACACACCACCACCATGTCAGTGTCACTGCAGTGCTGAAAATGATTCACCACCTAAATAATACCTGGTGGTCCTGTGGGGGTCCTGACCATTAAAGAACAGGGTGAAAGCAGGCTAAAAAGGTATGTAGAGATATAGATGGACTACAGTTAGTAATTGTAGAACTACAAAGTGCTTCTATATGGTAAGTGGAGCTGATAACATGGACAGTGAGTGTAGAAACAAGGAGGTGGTTTTAATGTTATGGCTGATCAGTCTTGTCTTGTGACATTTTGTAGTGCCACTAATTTAACAAATTAATGATTAAATATTCAAAAAAACATGTCTTGAGTGACTATAACTACATAACCCCATGGACACCCCCACTGTTGCTCAGGCCAGGCAGTAGTGAGGAGGAAAGCAGTAAGCTGGCAGGGAGGAAGGCACGCTATACTCAGATGAGAAGGCTGTGGGCAGGCCAGGGCCAGTCTCTACTGCTGGGAGACCTCATGGTGATGCTCGGTAAGTCTCCATTAAACATGCTGTTCTTTGCACGCTGTGTCTGCCACATGACATGTTACTGCAAAGCTTGTGGGTGCAGGTGCTGTTGGGGCGTGTGAGTTTGCTGGCTGCACACCAAAGTTCTGCGAGGAGAACGGCCTCCGCTACAAAGCAATGCTGGAGATACGAAGGCTGCGGGGCCAGCTCACTAATGCAGGTACACACATGCACAGTCCTTAAGCCTTTAGTGTTTCATTTTTAAAAAGTGTGATCCAGTTTATTGTTTCTGCATTATAGTTTTACTGTTTTATATTCGTTCTAAGGGTGTTTTTGATTTTCATTGCTTTTATAATAATATTTTGTGTTATAGCCTTTTACCATCGCAGGTATCCTTATGGTATATGCTTTTTCTTTTTATGGTTGTTCTTTTTTTACTGGGCAGCTTGATGGGTGACACTGTCGCCTCACTGGAGGATAGTTCTGGGTTCGAATCCTCAGTCAGGTGGCCCAGGTCCTTTCTGTGTTGAGTTTGCATGTTCTCCCCATGTCAAGTCATGTCAAGTCAAATTTATTTGTATAGCTCTTTTTATAATAGACATCGTCTCAAAGCAGCTTTACAGCATCCAGGACCAACAGACCAAAGACTCCTGTTGAGTAAGCCGAGGGCGACGGTGGCAAGAAAAAACTCTCTTAAATTACAGGAAGAAACCCTGAGCGGAACCAGACTCAGCAGGGACCCCTGTCCTCCTTGGGTGGCCTGGAGGATAATTTTAATAAATAGAATTTATTACATTTAGGATTTACTCCAGGTGCTCCAGTTTCCACCCACGAGTCCAAAGGCATGCAGTCAAGCTCATTAAAACTACTAAAATTGTCCAAATGTTTCCTGCCTTTTGCCCTGTGATTCAGACCCACAACAACCCTCATCAGGATAAAGTGGTGGTAAAACAATGAATGTTTTTCCCCGCTTTATCTCCCAGTCTAGTAATTGTGAACCCACTGCTGCTTGCACATCTCGTGATCTGATCATGGAGAGCTGAATTACCTCGTGCCCCCTCCGCTGTTTTGGAACATATATAATGTACCTAAAACCCTTGAAGACTGTATATACTTTAGAATGTCTGCATGAAAATGCGTAAACATTTATTACGACTTTCTAAACAGGATTAAAAGGAAACTACTTCATTTACTAATTCAGGGTTTTCCAAACCCTGGAGTCGAAAAATGGGTCACAGAGAATAATAATAATAATAATTTAATAAACTTGTTCGTGAACGCCGCCTTGTGGAGGCTTTATGGTACATCTTGTAAATCACAGTGGGATCAGATTGTACAGAGAGAGTAAATCCAAGTTCACACTTCACGACTTTCCAAGTCGTCAGGTCGCTGTACAGTTCACATTACACAACTGGATCTCTTGTAAACGGAAGTCTTTCAGGTCTGTGTGGCTTTAACACTACACGACTGATCGGCGATAGTGGGTTGCACACTACACCATCTATCACCAACTGGAATCGCAGGCGAGCTTCTCTGCTCTCCCAAACTACGTTCTGTCACGGAAACAAACGCGAGAAGTGACGAGAGGTTTAATGATACCACGTCCAAAAATGCACGTCAACAATAAGTGAGCGATCAAAGTTTGTGCGCTGATGTGCGCCGAGTTGGAAGTTAATAAATATTGTTTGCAATGCAGCGTGGGTGTTATGTTTTGTAGAGAACGATCAGGATAATACTGTGAAATACTGTGAAACTTGTGTGTGTGTACCGATGTATTCTGATATAAACTATATTACACTCCTGTCCCACCTTTTTACAACTCCTCCTCTGCGTTTCCCCTCACACTGTATCTTGTATCTTGTTCTCACTGGCTGTTCGACATAGCACTCATTGCCATTCGAGCAATTCGGATCCAGATATCTGACAAGCTGAATATCTTGAGTTGAGTAGTTCACACATAGCGATTGAGAGCCGAGTTTAGATCACCAAGCAAACGCCGAGTTGCCGGCAAATCTAGCGCCGACCAGTCGCCGAGCAAAAATCAGGGCAAAAATCGTGTAGTGTGAACTAGGCATAAGATGCATTGTGTTGCCTGGGTCGTGTAAAAAATCATGGACAAAATGTAAGTCTCTTGAGATTTACATTGTTTGGTACTAGCAGGCTGGCACATGAATCGGGTTAAAAGCTTTCACAGCAACAAAAGGCTTTATTATTTAGTTCAATTACATCATGTTTAGGACACAATCAGTATTTTTATGCGGTATTAAAATGATCCGCAGTGTTTAAGTTGGAACGTTGACAAACTTTCCCTCATAATCCAGCAGCTGTTAAAATATTTGCTCAGAGGAAAAAACTTTTGATAAGAAGACGTTTCTACCTCGCCAGCACTGGTGCACTGGCATTTAGGCATGCCAGCCTGGGCAGAGTTTTAAAAGTGTCTTTTCAAGTGTAGACCTTTATTGTTGTTTTGTTAGAATAAGTAATATGAGATTCACAGACACTTTAATGCCAGTTAATTATATTTAGGCACCTTGTCTATGTATTATATCTTATGGAGATCTCAGAGATGCTGCTTTTTAATAAGAAACAACAATCACCATTCACAAAATAACCACTGTGTGTAGGAGAATAAAAGAAATATATTTAATGTATATAATATTTCCATAAATACACCGATTAGGCATAACATTATGACCACCTTCCTAATATTGTGTTGGTCCCCCATTTGCTGCCAAAACAGCCCTGCAACTGTGATGCTCTGTGTATTTTCTATCAGAACCAGCATTAACTTCTTCAGTAATTTGAGCTACAGTAGCTCGTCTGTTGGATCGGACCACATGGGCCAGCCTTCGCTCCCCACATGCATCAATGGTTTACCACTGTTCCTTTCTTGGACCACTTTTGATAGATACTGACCACTGCAGACCGGGAACACCCTACAAGAGCTGCAGTTTTGGAGAAGCTCTGACCCAGTTGTCTTGCCATCACATTTTGGCCCTCGTCAAACTCGCTCAGATCCTCACGCTCGCCCATTTTTCCTGCTTCTAACTGACTCCTAGTGGATAAAACACATCTGTGTACCTGTGTTCCCAGAGGCCTTTACACTGTATGATGTTGCTTATATGTTGTATTTTTGCACTCTGCAGTGAATGCGGTGTGTTCCGATGCAGAAGTGTGTGTGGACAACAGAATGGCTCCTCCTACAGAATCTCAGGCCGTGTGTCTGAGGCAGATCGTCCTGGCAGGGTTAGGAGATCATCTGGCCAGACGGGTACAAGCCGAGGAGCTGCTGGACCCGAAATGGAGAAATGCCTACAAGGTGACCGCACACACACACACACACAGTGGATGGGTCCCACTGCTGACTTGCAGCAAGAATGCCTTGTGTTCGATACCCAGGTGGAGCGGTCTGGCTCCTTCCTGTGTGGAGTTTGCATGTTCTCCTCGTGTCTGTGTGGGTTTTTTCTGGGAGCTCCGGTTTCATCCCACAGTCCAAAAACATGCAAGTGAGGTGAACTGGAGATACAAAATTGTCCATGACTGTGTTTGACATTAGACTTGAACTGATGAATCCGGTGAAACCAGTAATTAACTGTCCTGTCATAACCAAAAGTGTAAAACACGACGTTAAAACCATAATAAATAAATAATGGCACCGCTGTGTTCAGTATCTGGTCTAATTTCCCTATCCCAGAGCAGCTCTTAATCTTCTTCAATGCTTAATCTACAAACACTCCTGAACTTAAAAACTCTACAGATCCCACAGGCTTCTAGGTTCTCCTTTGTGGATCTTTTAGTTAGTTTACCCCACAGGATTTTCATTAGACTGAGATATTGTTGTGTACCTGTACAGACCCCCCTGTTGGATGAGCCTGTGTTCATCCACCCCTCCTCTGCACTCCACAAAGAACTTCCTGACTTCATCGTCTACCAGGAAATCATGGAGACGACCAAAATGTACATGAGAGGTATGTGTGCATGCTTTCCGGCCTAAATAAGGATGTGTATGTGTTTTTTTAAGCACAGTTTACATAACTGTACAAAACTATACAATGGACCCTTCCAACATACATATTACTATACAAACATACATACACCCATCAGCATCATATAATACATTTCTAAATGCAAGCTATATACAGTATATTTCAGCATAACATAGACACCATATAATCATATCATCTACAGTGTAAGGTTAAATTTTGTACCCTGTCTACTGTTGCATTTCAGTTTGATAGAGAATGCCAAGATCTCTAATCAAAGAAGGAAACTACGAGGGTTCTTCAAAAAGTTTCCGCACTTTTTGACTCTATTTATTATGAATGTCAAAAAGAAATGAATCACTTTTCTACATCGTCACCTTCCGATGCATTTTTCCAGCATTGTACCAACTTTTTATTGCCATCAGCAAACATTTTTTTGGTTGAGCGTGTAGCCACTGATGCAGCGCTGCTTTCACATCATCATCATCACATGAAGATCTTCTTCCCCTTAAAGCTTCTTTGAGCGTCCAAAAAGGTGGAAATCAGATGATGCTAAATCCAGATTATAAGCGTCTCTCGGTCTCTCAGACTGAAACCAATTATTACTCCTCCCACCCTCACCGTGTCCAACCAAAATATAAAAGTGTGGAAACTTTTTGAAGATCCCTTGTATCATGCATTAACATATTAAATATTATATATGTAAATCAAACGGTAAATCCATTAGTTAAGCCGTCCATCAATTAGGTCATCAACTTCCGAACGTCTAGATTGGAAGAAAAAGAGGAAAATGCAGAGAGGTGCTACCTGGACATTGTGGATCATATGTAGGATTTAATTACCTGGTAAAGTTTCTCTTTGCAATGCCTCCTTTTACTGGCAGGCTGAATAAAACACAAAGGTCTCCATGGATTATTTGTTGTGTAAATGAAGTTTGACGTTTGTGCCCCAGTTTGAGTGTTTGGTCAACTGATTGGCTATATAATGCTGATCAGGGTGTGGCTCTCCGTGCACAAGGCTGATCCGCATATGAACTCGCCTCGTGCAGGTGAAAAGATGAAAGTCGGTACTGCACACGTGTCAGAGGGGGCGTTATTAGTTGCGAAGCACCTCAGTCAGCGGTGGAGGGTTGTATCAGTAGAGGTGAAGCGTAAAACAACCAGGGTTATTGGATACAACTAAATTAGGGGAGAAAATCTTGTCACTTACCAATTGCCTTATTCTAGTAAATTAGTTAATTTAGCCTTTTTATACAGTAAGAGGGCGGCACGGTGGCTCGGTGGGTAGCACTGTCGCCTAGCAGCAAGAAGGTCCTGGGTTCGATTCCCAGGTGGAGCTTCCCAGGTCCTTTCTTTGTGGAGTTTGCATGTTCTCCCTGTGTCTGTGTGGGTTTCCTCCGGGAGCAACAGTTTCCTTCCACAGTACAAAGACTTACAAGTGAGGTGAATTAGAGATACAAAATTGTCCATGACATTGCTTGATATTAAATTTGTGAACTGATGAACCTTGTGTAATATACAGTAAAAAACTCAGAAGTAAATGACATTATCTTACCGATTATAATGCACAGTTTATATGTAATACATGTCTAAATTGTCTTTTAAATGTGCACCATGCTAAACTAGCTGTAGCTCTTTAACAACTTTAAAGATCTTTGTTCATAAGACAATAAAAATAAAGTAAGCACTTAGGCTAAATTACATAAGATATTTTATAGAGCTATATTAAGTTAGTTGAATAATAGTTTAATTGCATTGTGTATTGTGTATTGCACTATTCTGCTGGCAGGTGTGTGTTTTTGTTGATGTGACAGATGTGGTTCGCAGGTGTGTGTGCAGTGCAGGCTGATTGGATCCCCAAGCTCCTACCCCAGTACTGCCACTTCAGTGGACCGGAGGAAAATCCTTCCCCATGGTACTGCCCTGACAGTGGCAAAGTGAAGTGTCATCAGAAGAGCATGTTCTGTAAGAGCACACCTTCCTCTGGTTCCTATGATTAATGCTGACCTTATGTAGATGTGCTGATGGATGAGGCTTGTGTTTACTCTTCTGTGTGTGTGAATTAACGGTGTGTGTGCTCGTCTATATTCACAGTCAGAGTAGGTTGGAAGCTTCATGCCATTGAGAGGGATCATCCAGAGGGTCTCGAGCGCTACAAACTGTTCGCCAAATGTCTGCTGGAGGGACAGGTACTAGATCTGTGATTGTGTGTACTGTATATACAAATTTAAGTTTAAAGTGTTAATGAAGAGGCTGAAAGAAGATTAAGCTTTGTTTCTTGGTGGATCGTTGCAGGTGTTTTCCAAGTTGCAGCAGTACAGCACGTGTTTACTCTCCAGCCCCTCGACCATGCAGAAGACCTGGGCTAAGTAAGAGCATAATACACTGTATATACTGTATAATGCACTATATGGCCAAACGTATGTGGACACGCCTTCTAATTATTTACTTTGGGAGGAACTCCAGTGGCCTGCATTAGACCTTTAACCTCTAACCACACTGAACACCTTCAGCTGGACCTGGTTTGACACTGATTGCAAGTCAGACCTTATTTGACATCGGCGCCTGATCCCACAAATGCTCATTTGACTAAATTTTCCACAGACACAGTCCAAAATGTTGTGAAAAGCCTTCCCAGAGAACTGGAGGCTGTTATAGCAGCACAGATAGGGCAGACTTTATAGTCATGCCCTTTCAGAAAGGAATGACCGTTTATGGTCATATAGTGTTAGAGCCCTGATTGCATTCGAGGAGGGTATATTGCTGCTCACGCCTCCTCTGACGCGTCCGCAGTCCTACCCCTTCTTTTCGACCATGCGTTCTTCACAGGCGCCTCTATCCAATCAGGGTCCTTGCACAGCATTTGAAGACCCCACCCACTTAGTTCTGTCATCCCGCTGTAGCAGACACGGTGGTGATGGCGCCCAACTGACCGGTGGCAATGCTGAGTTTCGAACCGAGGAGTTCAGAATCTCGGCGCTGGTGTGCTCGCGGAATATCCCGCTGCGCCACCTGGGCTCACGGATTTTTAAAGAAAAGAGCCACGTTTAGTGTGCCGCTCAGATGGCACAGCGGTAAAAAACACACGCTGCAACCAGACTGGGATCTCGAACACATCGTATCGAATCTCAGCTCTGCCTTGCCGGCTGAAGGCTGAGCGGCCACGTGAACAACGATTGGCCGGTTGTTCAGGTGGGCGGGACTAAGCCGGATATGGGTCTCTCTCTGTCAGAATGGTGCAATTACGACCTCTGCTGGCTGATTAGAGGCGCCTGCACAGAGATGAGGAAAGAGTGCTCTTAGGGTGTGTCTCTCCGTACACAATGCTAGGTGGCACAACACTTGTCAATGTGTGGGTGATAAGATGCATGCGGCTTGCTGCCCACGTGTCGGAGGGGGCGTGGGTTAGCTTCGATCTCCTCGGTCAGACCAGGGATCAGCATAGGCGGAGAGGAAGCACGATGCAATTGGGCGATTGGACGCGCTAAAGAGGGAGGAAAAAGGGGAGAAAAGGCAACAAAAAAAAAACATTTCTACAGCAGTCATAGAATTGGTTGGGAGTCATGATTTTAGCTGGTTTTGTCGTTGACATCTTGGACATTTTGACTAACTGATTGCTAACTGAATTGCTGTAGGATTGCTAGGACACCTCATAGTGCAAATTAACCTGTAACCGTGAGGCACTTGAACGCTACACGAATTAAAAACGTTAAATCACTAAACACAAACCTTAAAGTTGGAATTTCACAGCAATTTGCATTTCATGGCTGTAAATTAGATAGGGCCTTACATATAGTGTACATGCTTTGTGTATATGGCTTTGATTTGATCTTATTTGCATCTTCTAATATTTCAGGCTGCAACCCCGGACTGAAAGTCTTCTGCAAGCATTGGTGTCTGAAAAAGCAGATAACAGAGATGCGTTACAAGCTGTCTGGATGAAAAATGAAAAGTGTAAGTATCTGCTATTGACATGTGAAGTTCTAGTTAGTTTTCTCTAAATGGTTATAAATACAAAACCTCCTTTCTGCTAAAATAAATTTAATCTCACTTTGAGACATTTTAGCATTCGTTAATTCACTGATCATTCTCAGATTAAATGTGATCTTTTAAAAATAGTTTACTTTATGGTCATTTAAAATATTAAATATCTTTTGCATGACTTATATGAATATATGGCCTAAAGGATAATTAGATTAATTCAAATTAATTTAAAAAACATTTACTAAATAGGTGAAAATACAATTTATTATGGCAAATGTTATAACTAACAAAAAGCACTGCAAAAGTAATATAACAAATTGGACAATGGGAGATTTTAAAACTAATTTTGATCATAGAAAATGCAGATGACTTAAGAGAAATTAATAGAATAAATTACTAAGAGCTTATAAAAACCTGTTCAAATATTAAAAACATCAGAATTTAAATTTTCATGCAAAAGCTGCTTAGGGTAGCAGATGTGGTAAATAATTCAAGAATATAGATTTGGACACCTCTGTTCTATATTATTCTGTTATTTCTAGATGAAAAGAGTTGAACACATTTCATCACACAATTACTGAATTAATGTATTATTTATTGAATTTAACATATTAGTAAAGGGTAAAAAACTTAATATATTGTGCAAAAGAACATAAAAAACAACAATTTTTGTCCCATGTTAATCATTAAATCATTTAAAATTTCCCACTAAAATGGTACATTATTTCATTAAAAATCAACAAAATATGTTTGACATTAAAAACCTGAACTGATGAATCTTGTGTAACCAGTAATTACCTGTCCGGTCATGAATGTAACCAAAGTGTAAAACATGACGTTAAAATTCTAATAAATAAATAAATAAATTATACAGATACTTAGGGCTAAATATAAAAATATATTTGTTGTATCTTGTTAGACACTCATCCACATGTGCACCGTTTATCATCAGACCAACAGTTTCTTTATGATTACTGCTTTATTAAAAATTGAGGTGATTTATAGATTCTTTTTTGATTATGTAAATAATTGAGGTGATTTTTAGATTCCCTCTAGTGGATTTAGGTGATTTATAGACTTGTGATTTGTACATTCCATGTTTATGGTTTAAATTATGTCATTAATAAGCTAAATGTTTACGGTTTGAATGATTAAAACACCACTGTGTACACTAGTACCAAACATTCAGCTTTACTACCTTTACAGATGCTACTATAAACTACAAAAGGAAGGAAAAATCGTTGTGTTTGTGTTTTTTTCTCTTTACAGTTCTCCTGTCAGCATACTGCCAGTGGATTCCACAGTCCCTACACCAAGAAGTTGCTAAGACCTGGCCACCCGTCTGACAGGCTCTTCCTGCCCAATCACGTTTCTCACCTCACTGAAAACATTTACACTCGGGCCTTTTAAATGGAAAACAGAGCTGAACTGTGATGATTTGGGCCTGTTTAGCCGTACTTTCAAGAATGTGAGCATTCTTACTCGTCTCTGAAATGTATCACCTTTTTTAACCACACAATCACACAGCAGCCGATGATCTGTAATGTCATTTTAAGTTAGTCTTTAAGTAAATGTGGCAGCTCAACATGCTTGGGGGAGGACAGTAATGGACGTACATGGACAGACTTAGATGTAAGTGATATCTGTGTATGTCTTCAATTCACATAGAAGACCGAAAATCTGTTGTTCTAACCGCAGAACAGAATCATTTGGGTGCTCTTGTGTACTCACTGCCACATGACTACACCCTTTTGGGAACTGTAGTCCTCCAGTGATGGTGGTGATGGACATAATCGTAGGAAATCCAGTCAACATTTGAACTGATCTCTTGATCTCGTGTGTTTGATCTTTAACTGAAAAGATTAGCAGCTGAAGGTGTGACCAGGATTAAACTGGCCAAAGTTCCAGCATCTGAGAATGTCGTTCCTGACGAGTTACCTGGGTCGCTCCTTTATATACTCAGGCAAATAAATCATTTTTAAACAAGCTTCATTTTACTGACATGTTCTTCATTTGTGCAATCAGCTCTAGAATAACTGCCATAAATAATTTATATAAATGATGTTATGTAACATGTCAGGGTGTTTAATCAGCACAGAATCAAACAATTAAACAGACGTCTAACCTTTTTTTATTATAGACATTTTTATCAAAATATTTTATTTTATTTATCTTGTGGACTCTGTTCCTTAGCTCAAATTTTCATTAGGGAATAGGTCTTGTGACTTGGATGGTCATGGCAAAAGCATGATTCTGGGCTGCTCAGGTGGCTCAGCGGTAAAACAGGTAAAACCAGAGCTGACATTTTGAACTCATCAGTTCGAATCTCAGCTTTGCTATCCGGCAGGCTGGGCGGCTACATGAACAATGATTGGCTTGTTGTTCGTGCAGGGTGGGTAAGCCGGAGCTGGGACCTAACTGATGCAGATACGACCTCTGCTGGCTGATTGATGGCGCAAAAGATGCAGTCGGTACACGTGTCGGAGGGGGCGTGTGTCAGTCTCGCTCTCTTCAATCAGAAATGGAGATCAGTATCAGTAGAGAGAAAGCGTAATGCAATCGGGTAATTGGATACGACTAAATTGGGAGGAAAATTGGGAAAATGCAAAAAAAAGCATGATTCTGTGCTCATTCAACTATTTTAGTGTGGATTTGAAAGTGTATTTTGGGTTACTGTACTGCTAAAAATATCTAACCATGTTTTAGACCCAGTTTTAGATTATTTTGCTAAAACAGTCAGATATATACATTATGCTATTTATACTAGCAGGGTTCCCAGGACCTTTGGAGGAAAAAAAAAAACAGATTCAGTCACAGATTGAATATCATGTTGAACAGTGGGTATAAGGGTGATGTCTGTTTAACCTTCCTGTATAACGTCTCACTGAATGCTTGTTACCAAAAAGCTCTAGTTTGGTTTCATCTGACCAAAGAACCCAGTTTCAATTAACCAATGGTACCATTAATATTATCACAACACCACTTGTTTTAAACTTCCCAATTACTGTCCTTACAGAGGTTTTGGGCATATTGAAGAATGTCATTTTATAGACTTTATGAACATAAAGGTAAGGAAATATAAAACAATATGTAATGATTTTATTGTTCCTTGTACCACAGTGTCCTCATTCATTTTAAAATACAGTACAAGGAAGCCTGGCACAAGCTTTAAATTTGCTCAGACTAGACCATCTATCTAAAATAGATATCCAGGCAATCGGCCTTGGTTGAAAGGCAGAAAAGAACCCAACAGTCAGGTGCAGTAATGGGAGAATCTGTTGTATTGTCTATTTTAGCTGCAACCCAAAAATCTGGCCTTTATGTCAGAGCAGCAACAAAGAGGCCACTGTTGAGTAAAATACATATGACTGCCCACTTGGAATTTGCTTAATGACATTTAAGGGAAAAAGTTTATCCGATCTGATGAGATGAAAATTGAACCCTTTTCTCAGAACAGGAAACACAGTGTCTGGCGAAAACCAGGCACCTCACTAATACCATCTCATCGCTGAAACATGCAGCATCGTTCACAGGGGCGTAACTACCGCGGGGCAGGGGGGGCAGGTGCACTAGGGCCCATTGGTTGCACTCGCCAGGTTGTTATTAATATATTACAATATTTTCGTTAAGTAAAGTATTAAAATAATTAAAAGACAATATCAGAATACATGTAATCAAAATATACTTATTCTTATCGGCCATATGGCCGCTCAGGTGGCGCAGCGGTAAAAACACACGCTGGAACCAGAGCTGGGATCTCGAATACAACGGAGGGGGCGTGTGTTAACTTCGCTCTTAATCTGGGAATTGGACGTGCTAAAAGGGAGAAAAAATGCATAAACAATATATACAGTATATATACAGTATATATACAGTGTATCACAAAAGTGAGTACACCCCTCACATTTCTGCAAATATTTCATTATATCTTTTCATGGGACAACACTATAGAAATGAAACTTGGATATAACTTAGAGTAGTCAGTGTACAGCTTGTATAGCAGTGTAGATTTACTGTCTTCTGAAAATAACTCAACACACAGCCATTAATGTCTAAATAGCTGGCAACATAAGTGAGTACACCCCCCAGTGAACATGTCCAAATTGTGCCCAAATGTGTCGTCATCCCTCCCTGGTGTCATGTGTCAAGGTCCCAGGTGTAAATGGGGAGCAGGGCTGTTAAATTTGGTGTTTTGGGTACAATTCTCTCATACTGGCCACTGGATATTCAACATGGCACCTCATGGCAAAGAACTCTCTGAGGATGTGAGAAATAGAATTGTTGCTCTCCACAAAGATGGCCTGGGCTATAAGAAGATTGCTAACACCCTGAAACTGAGCTACAGCATGGTGGCCAAGGTCATACAGCGGTTTTCCAGGACAGGTTCCACTCGGAACAGGCTTCGCCAGGGTCGACCAAAGAAGTTGAGTCCACGTGTTCGGCGTCATATCCAGAGGTTGGCTTTAAAAAATAGACACATGAGTGCTGCCAGCATTGCTGCAGAGGTTGAAGACGTGGGAGGTTAGTGTTGCTGGCACTGGGGAGCTGCAGTTCATTGAGGGATACATGAATTCCAACATGTACTGTGACATTCTGAAACAGAGCATGATCCCCTCCCTTCGAAAACAGGATAACGACCCCAAACACAACCTCCAAGATGACAACTGCCTTGCTGAGGAAGCTGAAGGTAAAGGTGATGGACTAAACCCAATTGAGCACCTGTGGCGCATCCTCAAGTGGAAGGTGGAGGAGTTCAAGGTGTCTAACATCCATCAGCTCCGTGATGTCATCATGGAGGAGTGGAAGAGGATTCCAGTAGCACCTGTGCAGCTCTGGTGAATTCCATGCCCAGGAGGGTTAAGGCAGTGCTGGATAATAATGGTGGTCACACAAAATATTGACACTTTGGGCACAATTTGGACATGTTCACTGTGGGGTGTACTCACTTATGTTGCCAGCTATTTAGACATTAATGGCTGTGTGTTGAGTTATTTTCAGAAGACAGTAAATCTACACTGCTATACAAGCTGTACACTGACTACTCTAAGTTATATCCAAGTTTCATGTCTATAGTGTTGTCCCATGAAAAGATATAATAAAATATTTGCAGAAATGTGAGGGGTGTACTCACTTTTGTGATACACTGTATATACATACACATACATATACATACATATACATGCTTCGCTTGTGTTATTTTGGGTGATTAAGTGTAGATTGATGGGTACAAATGATCATTACATCTACTCAATATAAATCAAACAGGGCAGCACAGTGACTCAGTGGGTAGCACTGTTGCCTCACAGCAAGGATGTCCTGTGTATAATTCCTAAGTGAAGTGGTCTGTCTTCTTTCTGTGTGGAGTTTGCATGTTCTCCTTGGGTCTGTGTGGGTTTCCTCCTGGAGCTCTGAGGTGAGTTAGAGATACTAAATTGTCCATGACTGTGTTTGAATAAACTTGAACTGATGAACCTTGTGTAACCTGTAACTACCTGTCCTGTCATGAATGTTGAATTTCCTTGGTATAAGACAAAGTATTTGTCGCCTATTATAGGTTGTTTTCTAGGTGCTGAGTTGTTGATGTGTAAGTGCCTTTTTTAAATATCATGGACCTATTTTCTGAACAGAACACATCCAGCATGGGTAATAATTTATTTTAATGATTCTTGATAAAAATTCTGAGATAAGAAATTGAGCAACTTTAAACGTGTTTGACAAGTTTCAACATTAACTCCTCTCTGGACCACTTTGGGAAAACACTGATATTGAGTGTTTCACATTAAGTCGAGACTTCTGTGCATTAGAATTCTTGACAATTTCTGCTGCTGTAATTAAATAACTGCAATTGTAAAAGTCTATAAATCAAGTCTCTTTACAGCATGCTGTCCAAGACAAACTAATGTACTAAATATTACAGGAGTATACACCAATCAACCATAACATTAAAACCACCTCCTTGTCCATTTTATCAGCTCCATTTACCCTATAAAAGTAGTGTATGTAGTTCTACAATTACTGACTGTAGTCCATCTGTTTCTCTGCATACTTTTTAACCTGCTTTCACCCTGTTCTTTAATGGTCAGGACCCCCACAGGACCACCACAGAGCAGGTATTATTTAGGTGGTGGATCATTCTCAGCACTGCAGTGACACTGACATGTTGGTGGTGTGTTAGTGTGTGTTGTGCTGGTATGAGTGGATCAGACACAGCAATACTGATGAACACCTCACTGTCACTGCTGGACTGTGAATAGTCCACCAACCAAAAACATCCAGCAAACAGCGCCCTGTGGGCAGTGTTCTGTGACCACTGATGAAGGTCTCAAAGATGACCAACTCAAACAGCAGCAATAGATGAGCGATCGTCTCTGACTTTACATCTACATGGTGGACCAACTAGGTAGGAGTGTCTAATAGAGTGGACAGTGAGTGGACATGGTATTTAAAAACTCCAGCAGCGCTGCTGTGTCTGATTCACTCATACCAGCACAACACACACTAACACACCACCACCACCATGTCATTGTCACTGCAGTGCTGAGAATGATCTACCACCCAAAAAATACCTGCTCTGTGGTGGGGGTCCTGACCATTGAAGAACAGAGTGAAAGCAGCTTAAAAAAAGTATGTAAAGAAACAGATGGACTACAGTCAGTAATTGTAGAACTACAAAGTGCTTCTATATGGTAAGTGGAGCTGATAAAATGGACAGTGAGTGTAGAAAAAAGGAGGTGGTTTTAATGTTATGGCTGATCAGTGTATATGCCACTTTGTTTACCAAGAGAAGCAAAATATTTGTTGCTAATGGTTAATACTTATTTGCCATCCTACTATAATTTCATACAGTCTTAATGGGTTATTTACCACAGAAGGCTTTTTGGTTTTGACTTGCATAAAAATCTGCCCAGAGGCCAAAACACAAATAGAAACATCTTTAAACATGACAAATCTAAAACATTTATGTTGAAATCTGTAGCCTCTCTCATTTTTTAATAGGACTAAATCCAAGGTTTTGATCAGTGTGAAAGGGAGCGGTTAATGGAAACAATTTAAGGTTTTGTTTGTCTGAAATGATTTAGTTTTGATGGGCGATGGGGCAATTTAAGACTAAACACAAATCTGCTTGGGTATAAAAGAAGCATCCGGGACAGACATTACCGTGTTTGAGCAAGAATAGGTCAGGGATTAATAATGCTCTTTGAGAAGTAAATGAATCATTCACCATGCATAATATCATCAAAAGATTTCGAGAATCTAAAGAAAAATAGTGCATGCTGCATGCTTCCATGATGTATATCAACCAATGGACCCAATGAATAATTTGGAAAGCCACTATCTTCGTTGTTCAAACTAAAACTTTACAATGTACAAAAAAAAGCTGTATGTCTATAATGTCTGGGCTTGAGCTCACTTTAAATGGGCTGGTGTGTACCATTGTGGTCTGAAGGGACAATGTTTTGCTTGTTTTTAATAATAGGAATTGTGGTGATAAGGTGGCTCAGCAATCTAGTATGCTAGGCTCGAGAATGAGTAAAACTAAAAACTGAAACCATTTAAATTGGGACAGTACTGTATATTTAGGGGTGGGGTTTGGATTAAGGCAAGTCAAATGTATACTGTATATATACTTAGAATTCATCTTTGCAGCTTCCAAGTTTAAAAACCTTTAATGAGCAAGCCAAGGGCATCAGTGGCAAAAAAAACTCCCTCTATCTTATAAGGAAGAAACCTTGAGAGAAACCAGATTAGCCAGAGGCCCATCCTCCTTGGGTGGCCTAGAGGATATTTGGGTTAGTTAAAACTGGATTAAATGAACAGATACTACAGTTTTTCCCAATTTTATGCACACAAAAATGAAAATATGCACACAATTTTAAGAACTTGAAGATTATGTATCAGCAACATGACTCCAAATTGCCAAACTCAATTCCATTTGTTCTCAAATATCATTCAGAATCACAGTTTTGCTGATCTGAACAAATTGCATCATTCAGCACACTTTGGTAGCCTTTAAAATGCAACACACCGATTACCAACTAGTCTTACTTATCAACCTGTGCACGAAACTTCAATGATTTAGCAGAGTATAAAAGAGTGCTGGTATCATTGTGCTCAAAAGAACCACAATATACTTGTTTCATCCTCAGCTGGTGTTGATTCAAGACACTAAATACTTGTTTCATCCTCAGCTGGTGTTGATTCAAGACACGATACACCTGTTGTTCTGGTCCACAACTGGTTCATCAACAACCCACATGTTGTAGTGTTGCACCCTCCATCTTATTCTCCGTTTCTAAATCCAATAGAGGAATTCTTTCCAGCATGGTGGTGGGCAATGTATGTACACAGCCCCCATGAGCGTGTGGCACTACTCCATGCAATGGAATAAGCATGTGATAATATACACACAAATAAATACCAGAGATGGATCTGCCATGCTAGGCTTTCTTCCTATGCATCTTTGCAGCCGAGTGATCTGTTTCTATGTTTCTACAAATAAATATTTATTATGTTACCATTTTGTATCACAATATATAACACTTTGGCCCTGTTTGATTGTGTAGCTGATGACTTAACTGAATCTGCTGGTGTTTGTCAGTCCCCAAACAAGTAAGTATTGTCAAAAAAGTAAGATCTAACAGAAGAAAACATGCTACTGTCCCAATTTTTGCAACAAGTTGCAATACATTTTGAATGAGCATGTATTTTATAAAATACACAAGAGTTTATAAGGTAAAAATAATAAGAGTTTGACCATTTCTGCACCATGGACCTGTTTCATATAAAATATAATTTCACGGACCAGCGGGGGTGGTAGGATTTAAAATAGAATAACTATACTGCTCACAAATAAGCTTTTTTCGTATGTGGGGGTGATATGAGACGATACCCATGTGTTGGTAATGGAAGCAGTGTTTTCAGTGTAGCGATCTCTAATTATTTATTCTTTCTGTGCGGCCCGATAATAAATGACCCACGGACCGTTACCGATCCACGGCCCAGTGGTTCCAGGTTTGAATCAGCTGGCCTTGCATTGATGGAGACTTGATTGGCTATGTCTGAGAAGGGATTGGCCAAAGCCCTGTGATGGTCTCCCTGTTCAGGGTATTGTTGCCTTGTGCCCAGTGTTTCCCGGTGAAACTGGGCCCACCTCAGCCCTGACCAGGAAAAAGCAAATTATGAACATCATCACTGGCCTAATTAAATCAAGTTTTGTTCATTAGTGATACTGTTATTATTACTGTCAGCAATTATACTATACTTTATTTATTCATTCATTTATTGTCTGTTTTACTATGCTTTATCCTGGTCAGGGTTGTGGTGGGTCTGTTTTATTGGGCAGGGAACTCCCCAGACAGGTTGACAGTCCATCACACACAAACACACACACTAAGGGCAATTTGTAGTTGCTCAAAAAACTAAGCTTAAAACTTAACGTGATTTACATTTACGGCATTTAGCAGACGCTTTTATCCAAAGTGACTTACAGTACTGTGACAGCAAACTGTCTAAGCAATTGAGGGTTAAGGGCCTTGCTCAAGGGCCCAACAGTGACAACATGGCAGTGGTGGGGCTTGAACCAGTGACCTTTTGATTACTAGTCCAGTACCTTAACCTCTAGGCTACACCACTGCCAAAAAGCAACTGTTTTTAGGCAGTGGTGTTTTCAACCTTTTTGCTTTGTTTACTCAAAATAAGGTCCTCCTAGCATGCACCCAATACACCACCTAGCACACATGTACCCATCATGTGGTGAACAAAATTCTAAATGATTAGAGATTTTTGGTTTTCGTCTCATCTCGTATCTCAACATGTAAACACTTGTTTACATCTAATTTCAGTTTTTCTAAAATCTCCAGGATTTGCTTCAGTTTCCACATTCAATTACTCACACCTAGATACAAATTTGGAACAGCTCATCCATCATTTGCATTTTTTTGGAAGGTAAAAGGAAAACAAAGTACCCAGAGGACATTCACATGGATGAAACTCTGACCACATTGACCAAAATCGAGGATCGAACCTTGGGTCAGTGTTGCTGTGTTAAAACATTCTACCAACTGTTCTACGCTGCTGTCCTGTTCCATTTTCTCACCAGACATCCCAGCCAAAGCAGCAGAGATGTGCTGAAAGCCACTTTAATCGGCTAATCCTGCTGTTGAGTGCTGCTGTTTGTGGTGAAACCTGAGGCCTGTCAGGGGTGTTTACTGTAGTACAAATGTTCCCTGGGGTGAAAAAGAAGTCATTGTTAACTGAAGAGCTCTGAAGAGCTGGTTAGATGTGTTGACTGAGGCATTTATTCCTACTATACTACAAACATTCTTAAGATTCCCTCGCTGGGTTACTGTAGTGTTAAGGTGGTACTGGATGTGTGGAATTGTATGGGAATTAATGTATTCATTTGTATGTGCATACTACGAACCAAAGAACTGCTGATTAACGCTCGTTAACGCCCAGGTTCCCACCTTGCCCTGAGGCAGAGAGAGAGAGAGAGAGTGTGTGCTTGTGTGTGTGTGTGTGTGTGTGAGAAAGAGAGAGAGAAAGTGAGAACATGTCCTAATACCATTCAGAAACTCATACTCTACAATCAGCAGCTTCTCCATGGAGTTCATGGAGTTCACATGAAGAACATGGAGAAACTAGGCTGGTTATTAGGAGAGGAGGGAGATGAATCCGAAAATCATCTAATAACACTGATATTAGTTTAATATCACCTCATAATGCTCTGTTTATTATTATTTAATGTCTTTGGACTGTGGGAGGAAACCCCACACAGACATGGGGAGAACATGCAAACTCCACACAGAAAGGACCTGGACCTCCCCACCTGGGGATCAAACCCAGGACACATGATTGGGATAAAGCTCCAATTACGGCGTTGTAAGATGGTGAGAGATGTACTCTCAGGCCCCCTCCCCGGTTCAGAGATGGTCGTTCCCTCTTCACATAGATGGCCTCTTGAGTAGCCCTGAGAGTACATCTCTCACCATCTTACAACGCCGTAATTGGAGCTTTACCCCAATCATGTGTGAAAGACACACATGACCATTGTAATTAATGGTCATTGTGAATTTCATATGGACCTGATCACCAGTTCCATTGTTATGCAATGGACCCCCACAGGATCACCACAGAGCAGGTATTATTTAGGTGGTGGATCATTCTCAGCACTGCAGTGACACTGACATGGTGGTGGTGTGTTAGTGTGTGTTGTGCTGGTATGAGTGGATCAGACACAGCAGCGCTGCTGGAGTTTTTAAATACAATCCTACCTAGTTGGTCCACCTTGTAGATGTAAAGTCAGAGACGATCGCTCATCTATTGCTGCTGTTTGAGTTGGTCATCTTCTAGACCTTCATCAGTGGTCACAGGACGCTGCCCACGGGGCGCTGTTGGATGGATGTTTTTAACAACTCCATCAGCGCTGCTGTGTCTGATCCACTCATACCAGCACAACACACACTAACACACCACCACCATGTCAGTGTCTAAATAATACCTGCTCTGTGGTGGTCCTGACCATTGAAGAACAGATTGAAAGGGGGCTAACAAAGCATGCAGAGAAACAGATGGACTACAGTCAGTAATTGTAGAACTACAAAGTGCTTCTATATGGTAAGTGGAGCTGATAAAATGGACAGTGAGTGTAGAAACAAGGAGGTGGTTTTAATGTTATGGCTGGTCGATGTACATGACTTTATTCTAGAAATCGAAACTGTCAATCCAGCTTATACTCGGTCGTCCTCGTCCTCCACAAGTCCTGTGATAACACCACCCTCCATGTGGTCATGTGGGTGCCTGAGCACATGCCTGCAGTAACGTAACTTGCGGGACTTGATGTGGTGAAACGGGCGGACACACCCAGTCGAACATGCCTGACTGAGGCGAGTCCGGAGGGAGGGAAGGAGGGAGGGGACACGCTGGCATCATGCCCACGAGTGTAAAGAGGGAGTGGCTGAGAGGAGAAAGAGAAAATCGATAAAAGTTTCAGCACGTTCACACCTGACAGCCCACGCAGCGCGAGTGTGAGAGGAAAATCCGCTTCTTCAAAACACGCAACAGACAAATAGCGCAAAAAATCTCCGCAACGCGAACATGCGAGACGCCGCAAAGAGAGGAAACGGAGAGCACAGAAAGATGGGTAAGATTCGCCTGCTGGTACAGGTTTACTTCCCTGTTCCTTTTTATTATAGTTTAGCTTTTTAACACGACTTATAATCCTTCCACTTCGTGCATTGTTCTGTCTGGACTTTTATTTTGCGTCCTGTAAAACACGCTGTTGAATTTGTGCGCTTTTGCACAAGTTGGTTTCTTTTTACACGGAGCCCACGGAAGGGGCAGAGATAGCTTAATGGTTAAGGTACTGGACTAGTGATCAGAAGGTCCACCATCGTCTTGTTGGTACAGTTTGGCCCCTGGGCAAGGCCCTTAACCCTCGCTTGCTTGCATTGTATCAGTTGCAACTGTACTTGCAAGTACTTATTTACAATGGGTACAACTACTTACAATGGTTAAAGTACTGGACTAGTGATCAGAAGATCCACCATCGCCTTGTTTGGACAGTTTGGCTCATGGACAAGGCCCTTAACCTTTACCTGTTTGCATTGTGTCAGTTGCAAATTATAAACACTACTTACTTGTATGCAGTGGTTAAGGTACTGGGCTAGTGATCAGAATATTTGCCATCGCCGTGGTAGCACAGTTTGGGCCCCTGGGCAAGGCCCTTAAACCCTCAGTTGTTTGCATTCTATCAGTTGCAACTGTAAATACCATTAATGCAAACCATCATAAACACTACTTACCTGTAAGTACTTATTTACAATGGGTACAACTACTTGCAATGGTTATGGTACTGGACTAGTGATCAAAGGATTCACCATGGCCTTGTTAGCACAGTTTGGCCCCTGGGCAAGGCCCCTAAACCCTCAGTTGCTTGCATTGTATCAGTTGCAACTGTAAATACTATTAATACAAACAATCATAAACACTACCTACCTGTAAGTACTTATTAACATTAGGTACAACTACGTACAATGGTTAAAGTACTGGGCTAGTGATCAAAAGATCCACCATGACCTTGTTAGCACAGTTTGGCCCCTGGGCAAGGCCCTTACCTTCAGTTGTTTGCATTGTATCAGTTGCAACTGTACATACCATTAATGCAAACCATCATAAACTCTACTTACTTACAATGGGTACAAGTACTTACAATGGTTATGGTACTGGACTATTGATCAAAAGATCCACCATTGCTTTGTTGGCACTGTTTGGCCCCTGGGCAAGGCCCCTAAACCCTCAGTTGTTTGCATTGTATCAGTTGCAACTGTACATACCATTAATGCAAACCATCATAAACACTGCTTACCTGTAAGTACTTCTTAACATTAGGTACAACTACGTACAATGGTTAAGGTACTGGACTAGTGATCAGAAGATCCACCATCGCTATGTAAGCATAGTTTGGCCCCTGGGCAAGGCCCTTAACCCTCAGTTGCTTGCATTGTATCAGTTGTAATTGTAACTGTCAATAATGACACCATGTACTTGTAGAGCAGTGATAGCTCAGTGGTTAAAGTACTGGACTAATGATCAGAAGATTCGCCATCGTGGCCCCTGGGCAAGGCCCTTAACCCCCAGTTGCTTGCATTGTATTAGTTGCAACTGTAAATACCACTTATGCAAATACTCATTAATACTACTTACCTGTAAATACTTATTAACATTAGGTACAACTACGTACAATGGTTAAAGTACTGTACTAGTGATCAGAAGATCCACCATCGCACAGTTGGGCCCCTTGGCAAGGCCCTTAATTCTCAGTTGCTTGCTCTGTATCAGTTGCAACTGTAAATGCCAACAATTCAAATCATCATTAACACTACTTACCTGTAGGGCAGTGATAGCTCAGTGGTTAAGGTACTGGACTAGTGATCAAAAGATCCACCATTACCTTGTTGGCACTGTTGGGCCCCTGGGCAAGGTCCTTAACCCCCAGTTGCTTGCATTGTATCAGTTGCAACTGTAAATACCATTAATACAAATGATCATAAACACTACTTACCTGTAAGAACTTATTACTATTAGGTACAACTATGTACAATGGTTAAAGTACTGGGCTGGTGATCAGAAGTGATCCAGTTGTTTGCATTGTATCAGTTGTAACTGTAAATACCATTAACACAAATGATCATCAACACTATTCACTTGTAGGACAGTGATAGCTCAGTGGTTAAAGTACTGAACTAGTGATCAGAAGATCCACCATTGCCTTGTTAGCACAGTTTGGCCCCTGGGCAAGGCCCTTAATTCTTAGTTGCTTGCATTGTATCAACTGTAGTGTTAATGATGATTTGCATTAACAGCATTTATTCACTTGTAGGGCAGTGATAGCTGAATGGTTAAGGTACTGTTAGATGTTTGCCCTCGTTGGGCCCCTAAGCAAGGCCCATAACCTCTGATTGCTTGCACTGAATATGGTCTCAGTTGTAAGTCGTTTGCTAAATAATGTTATCACTTTTTCAGTTTTTGGGAGTAGCTGGGATGAACAGACAGTTCAGGGACGTCTGGAACAAACCCTGGTCCTCCCACACCCACTGTGCCACGTGTGGTGCCCCAGTAGTGTATTGTTTATCCTGCACCCTGTCGTATCTCTGCACTCTGATCATTTATTTATGTAAATGTTTAGATACTTGTTTAGATATCTGTGTGTTTAAAACACACTCACAAACTGATCAAGCTGACAATTTGGGTGTAAGATTTTCAATGCCAGCCTGAAAGGCTTCAGGCATTTAAAGACAAAGAACAGGCTGAATTACAGACAGCGTGTGTGTTGTTCGTGCAGCCAGTCGTCTCTTTATGGATAAAAGTGATCACTCAGCAGGGCTGTATATTTTACCTGCTCAGTACGAAGCTGAATGACTCTACTCATTAGATGCTTCTTTCCGTTTAAATAACATATACAGTTCTGCTCTCCAGTATATTCTTCAGAGCTCCAGCAGTTGTTCTTTCAGTTCTCACTATTTCTTTCATTTTGCATTAATGCCAAGCGTTCACATGTCAGGTACCAGGCAAACCATGTAGAAATGCACTCGCTAGCTGTTTAACCATGGTTGCATATTGAAAATGCTCCACTACTACTACACAGTACGAACTGCTCATTCTGCCTCTCATCTGATTGGTCCAAGAGCTGCTCCTCCTTCTCCAAACATGGAGCTCATTCAACCCCGGAATATTCCTACGTGATCAACCGAATTGCTTTTACTTGTTTCTTTTCCCCTCTTACCTTCAGCACACATCTGCTGTAGGGTGAGAATGAAGGAATTCTCCCATGGAACCATGCCAGCGTATTCACCACAGGCCTACGCTAACTCTCATCAAGGGCATTTTGCTCTCAGGGCAACTGCCTGACTCTGTCATAAACTAAACTTCAAACTAACTGACACTTAAACTTCTGCCTGTAGTGATTTCTGCTGATGTGCCTGCCAAAATTAAGCTGGCATTAGGCCAAAATGCTTTTCGAATGAGTGTTAAGGCTGCACTGAAATATCTGCCTCTGTTCAGGCATTTTCCTCTGTGTTAATGAAGTCCCTAATTTTTCGTAAAGGGTTTATCCTAACAAGGGCCATGGTGATCTCACCTGGATAAGAGTTAGTTTATTGGCATTTTTTAATTATTTTTTAATAATTCACCTCACTTGCACGTCATTGGACTGTGGGAGGAAACCGGAGCTCCCGGAGGAAACCCACACAGACACGGGGAGAACATGCAAACTCCTCACAGAAAGCACCACATTGTCTAGAGGAGGATGTTTCTGGGACTCAATGAACAGGAAAGGAGGCGATTAGTCAGAAAAGAAACCAGGAGGAAATTCTAAAGGAGTCGAAGAGATTCACAGCCCAGTTGTTTACAGGACACTCGTAGCCAAAACACTTCACAAATCAGGACATGATGGGTCTAGAAGAAAGAGAGTGTCTAGAAGAAAGCTATTATTTAACAAATGCCATATAAAATCCTGCTTAAAGCAAATGTGGAGATATGATTCTTTGGTCTGGTAAAACCAAAAGTCCATCACCACACCAAGTTTCGGACTTGAGACTTGGACGTTCATCTTAAATCAAGATGCAACCTTAATTATACTTATATAGCTGGGTTTGACATATCGTATAAATATGTGGAAATAATGTGAAAAATTCCCCATGAAGTTTGTAGCTCTACAAAATGTGGAAAAGTTCAGATAATATAAATATTTATAAATAAATAAAATAAAAAATAAAGTGTTTCCAGTTGTCTAGTGTGTCATAAATGAAAGCTTCCTCAGGGAGTTTAAGTTCAGTGCATCAGTTATGTAAAGCTATAGCATGTATGAAGTGATAGATTTTTGGCAGAGCATTTAAGTGAATTTCTGTGTTGGTAAAACACTGTACCTTTAAGGAAAGTCCTTGAAGTTATATCCAGCGCTGGACCAGTTTCAGCTTGGAAACCCCCAGCCATACCCACTAAAACAAGTAATCACATGTTTTACTAGAGGATTACAATTCTTACTAGAGGAATTGCTACTGAACTGCTGGCCTTGGTTGCCACAGATAAGGGCAGTAGATAAGGATTCCACCGTCAAAGAAGTTACATTTACATTTTCGGCATTTAGCAGATTCTTTTATCCAAAGCGACTTACAGTACTGAGACAGTATAATGTCTAAGCAATAGAGGGTTAAGGGCCTTGCTCAAGGGCCCAACAGTGGCAACCTGGCAGAGGTGGGGCTTAACCCAGCGGCCTTTCGATTACTAGTCCAGTACCTTAACCGCTAGGCTACAACTGCCCTGCAACTGACTTGCAAGTTGAAACCCAGTGCTAACCAATAGGAACATAAGCGCTCATATCACATTTGCCAAATATCACACTCAACCTGGTTGGGATAATATTCTTAAGAATTATTAATAAAAAACAGAACTTTATAAAAGACATGGGTCTTCTTACATCTGACATAAAGCTAACACAGCATTCCACATAGGAACGTTTGGAGATTTGAGGTTAGAGGTTTGCTGCTGTTTTGCCTTGCCTTACTAAAAAATACCTCAAAATTCGTCCTCTCAACCTCTTAAAACAAAAGTCGGATCTAAAGCCCATATAGATACTGTGGTGAAAGCTTAGAAGGGCAGATTGTACCTTAGAGCCCTCCCATTTGGCTAAATGAAACCAGTTTACTCCACAGATTTCTAATTGGATTCAGATCTGGGCTTTGCCTGGGCCTATCCAAAACTTTGATCTTCTTTTGGTGAAGCCATTTTTTTGTTGATGTGGAGGTATGCCTTGGGTTGTTGTTGTGTTAAAACGTCTTGTGCTTAAATGGACTGATATTTGGAACTGTTTATAATTCCCTCCACCCTGAAAACAGCCCCAAAGCATAATGCTGCCACCACCATGCTTCATAGTGGGTGAGGTGTTTAGTTGGTGATGCGCAGTGTACCTTTTGGAATTATAGCTAGAATGTTTAACCTTGGTTTAATCACACCATAACACATTTTCCTACATATGTGTAGGTTTTTGCAAAATGTAGCCAGATGTTTGTCTTCGTAAGAAAAAGATTCCGTCCTAGGGCCAGTGATAGCTCAGTGGTTAAGGTACTGGACTAGTAAGCAGAAGGTTGCCGGTTCAAGCCCCGCCACCACCAAGTTGCCACTGTTGGGTCCCTGAGCAAGGCCCTTAACCCTCAATTGCTCATCATGTTCCGCTCATTCTGTAAGTCGCTTTGGATAAAAGCGTCTGCTAAATGCTGAAAATGTAAATGTCCTGCCATCTGGTCTTTTAGCCAGATGCCCTGATGCATCCCTTCTAATGTAGTACACAACCAATACTTGCCAGAAATTCCTGCAGCTCCTGTAATGTTGCTGTTGGTCTTTTGGCAGCTTCCCAGACCAGTTTTTTTTTTTTTCGTCTTTTCATCAGTTTTGGATGTCCAGTTCTTTGATGTCCAGTTTATTCACTTGTTGATGAGCATCTTCACTGTGAAATGTTTTGTACCCTTTTCCTGACTGACGTCTTTTAACAGTGAGATCCCTTTGATACTAAACTCTTTGCAGACTGTGACTTGTTGTAAGATGAAACCGAGTAAATGTCAGGAAAATCCTACTAGAAAAGCTGAACTTTATTTGTGATATATTTTCACTTTAAATAATGGCAGGTGTGTGATTACTATTTTACAAGAGCGCAAATGTGATTGGTTCATTCCTAACACAGCCACATTTCCAGTTAAGAGGGTGTGAACACTTATGCAACCACATTATTTTAGTTTGTATTTTCCCCTCTAAACAAATTAGTTTGTTTTTAAATTGAAGTGTGCAGATTACTGGTCACATTAAGGGTGAAAAAATGTGATAGATCGATCTTGGTTTAATTTCCTTTTTGCATTTTAACAAGGGTGACATTTTGTGGTCACTTTGAACATATCTGATTTTAAAATGTTGGAACATTAGTAAAGTGCAAAGAAAAACAGTAAGACGAATCCAAGCCACAATCTGCACGTGTTAGAACATCATGGCTTTGTTCTAGACCTGTTTTCCATTTAAGAGGTTTGGCACAGAGGTGTGAAACTGGAAACCCTGAACTGTTGAGCGGCTGAAACTTATATAACTTAACTAACTAAACTATTAGGGATGTAACGATACACTCTACCCACGATGGGATGCGATTCACGATACGATTTTTTCCCGTTTTTTTTTTTTTTTTTTTTTTTTTTTTTTTTTTTTTTTTTTTTTTTTAAACAAAATGAAATTGAAGACAAATTGTGACAAAGTTTCCTTTTATTATTTCTCTTTAAAAAATGAAATAAAGTACTGTATTTGTGCTTATCTTTTATTTATCTAAATAATGAATGCCCTTTTATTTCTGAGGTAGGTACAAACTATGCAAAACAATGCTGCACATTTCCCTTTTTGTGTAAAAAAACCCCAAATCCCACATTATATAAATAACTGAATAATACAAATAAAGGAAGTATCCTGGTATAAATATATCTGGCTGGAAAATTCCAAACCTGTCAACCCTGTAGTGACGTCAACCAGGCGAGGTGAATAGCGGCAGAGCCCTCCGCTGTTTAAAGTGAATATTGATTCATTTTACATATAAACCGATTTTAATCGTTACACATGGGAATCGATTTTTAAATGTCTTATGGTGCATCGTTACATCCCTATAAACTATAAATATAAACTTATATAAAGCAAGAACGGGAAAAAATCCACTTTTATAACAATTAGTGTCCTTAGTTCCCAAATAATTACAGAACTTCATTAAAAAGGGATTTTAAAATCACTGCTATGTGTCCATATTTTCTGTCTTACATTTTTTTGGACTTTGGTTTGTAAATACAGGAATTTATTAATATTAATATGGAAGCTACATGTTTTAACGTTCCTTACATTTCTTAGCCAGACTGCTTTGAGGACTTCTTTTTCAGGACTCCTTTTGCTGAATAAAAAATGATTTAGGTTAGACATTGTAGTAGTTATCATAAGTCAAATGTATGTCTATATCTATTATAAAAATATTATGTTTCTTAACACGAGTAGTGGCAGTGGTAGCTCAGAGGTTAAGATACTGAACTAGTAATCATAAGGTTGCCGGTTCAAGCCTCACCACCACCACTGTTGGGCCCCTGAACAAGGTCCTAAATCCTCAGTTGCTTAAACTGTGTCCAGTCATAATTTAATTCAGTTTTAATAAAGGCGTCTGCTAAATGCTGAAAATATATATGTAGTGGGGTAGACAATTGGTCCCCATCACAAAACTTGACTATATGAACATTCCCTTTAAGATAAATGAGGGCTGAGTTTGTTCACGTGTTGTTATTTGTTTTCTATACAGATAACTCTCATTCAACCAGTGTGAAAAGACCTGAAGGTATTGCGAAGGATGAGGACGTGTCATATACTGTCAAAGTTCAAGGAGCCGGGGTGGACATGTTTGAGTTACAGGTAAGACGTGACAGTCGAGAGAACGATTATGTTTGGAAATTTTATTGGGAAAAACAACATTGTAAAATTGTATTGTATTCAGATTAGTTGAAAGATATAAAATTAATAGATGTGCAGGGATCATGGTGAATCCTTCTGGCCATTGATTACTTCTGTTATCTAACATTTTTGTGGGCAAAATTAACAGATAAACACAGCCATAACATTAAAACCACCTCCTTGTTTCTACACTCACTGTCCATTTTATCAGCTCCACTTACCATAAAGAAGCACTTTGTAGTTCTACAATTACTGACTGTAGTCCATCTGTTTCTCTGCATACTTTTTAACCTGCTTTCACCCTGTTCTTCGTGTGTGTTGTGCTGGTATGAGTGGATCAGACACAGCAGCGCTGCTGGAGTTTTTAAATACCGTGTCCACTCACTGTCCACTCTATTAGACACTCCTACCTAGTTGGTCCACCTTGTAGATGTAAAGTCAGAGATGATCGCTCATCTATTGCTGCTGTTTGAGTTGGTCATCTTCTAGACCTTCATCAGTGGTCACAGGACGCTGCCCACAGGGCGCTGTTGGCTGGATATTTTTGGTTGGTGGACTATTCTCAGTCCAGCAGTGACAGTGAGGTGTTTAAAAACTCCCATCAGCGCTGCTGTGTCTGATCCACTCATACCAGCACAACACACACTAACACACCACCACCATGTCAGTGTCACTGCAGTGCTGAGAATGATCCACCACCCAAATAATACCTGCTCTGTGGTGGTCCTGTGAGAGTCCTGACCATTGAAGAACAGCATGAAAGGGGGCTAACAAAGCATGTAGAGAAACAGATGGACTACAGTCAGTAATTGTAGAACTACAAAGTGCTTCTATATGGTAAGTGGAGCTGATAAAATGGACAGTGAGTGTAGAAACAAGGAGGTGGTTTTAATGTTATGGCTGATCGGTGTATATACAATGGATTAAAACGTTTTGTGTGATATATTTGTGTTTTATACAACAGTTAGTTCCGATCTTACAATCTGATTGGTTGAGAAGCGTTCTAACTGTGCTGATATTGGTGATAACAGCACGGCCTTTTCACACCACAACTGTATTACTCGGCTGACGTGTTGCCAGTAACGACAAGCTTCATGCACACAAACGCGCTCGCAGGCGACACAGACTTTTTCCCGATCGCGTTTTAAATCCGTTATCTGATATACAATCTAGCGCACTGTGTAGGGAACATAAATCAATTGTCTAATTGACTATCTAGTGCACTATGTAGGGAACATAAATCCGTGATCTGATACACAATCTAGTGCACTATGTAGGGAACATAAATCAATTGTCTAATTCACTATCTAGTGCACTATGTAGGGAACATAAATCCACGATCTGATACACAATCTAGTGCACTATGTAGGGAACATAAATCAATTGTCTAATTCACTATCTAGTGCACTATGTAGGGAACATAAATCCACGATCTGATACACAATCTAGTGCACTATGTAGGGAACATAAATCAATTGTCTAATTCACTATCTAGTGCACTATGTAGGGAACATAAATCCACGATCTGATACACAATCTAGTGCACTATGTAGGGAACATTAATGTGTTTGTAACGCGTTCACCTTCGGTTCGTGCCTGCGACTCTACACTGAATAACCCATAATGATACAACCCCAATTCCAATGAAGTTGGGACGTTGTGTAAAACATAAATAAAAACAGAATACGATGATTTGCAAATCGTTTTCAACCCATATTCAATTTAATACACTACAAAGACAAGATATTTAATGTTCAGACGGATAAACGTTATTGTTTTTTTGCAAATATTCACTCATTTTGAATTGCCTGCAACACGTTCCAAAAAAGTTGGGACAGGGGCAACAAAAGACTGGGAAAGTTGAGGAATGCTCAAAAAACACCTGTTTGGAACATTCCACAGGTGAACAGGTTAATTGGAAACAGGTGAGTGTCATGATTGGGTATAAAGGGATCATCCCCGAAAGGCTCAGTCGTTCACAAGCAAGGATGGGGCGAGGTTCACCACTTTGTGAACAACTGCGTGAGCAAATAGTCCAACAGTTTAAGAACAACGTTTCTCAACGTGCAATTGCAAGGAATTTAGGGATTTCATCATCTACAGTCCATCATATCATCAAAAGATTCAGAGAATCTGGAGAAATCTGTGCAAGTAAGCGGCAAGGCCGAAAACCAACATTGAATGCCCGTGACCTTCGATCCCTCAGGCGGCACTGCGTTAAAAACCGACATCATTCTGTAACGGATATTACCACATGGGCTCAGGAACACTTCAGAAAACCATCGTCAGTGAACACAGTTCGTCGCTCCATCTACAAGTGCAAGTTAAAACTCTACCATGCAAAGCGAAAGCCATATATCAACAACACCCAGAAACGCCGCCGGCTTCTCTGGGCCCGAGCTCATCTGAGATGGACCGACGCAAAGTGGAAAAGCGTCCTGTGGTCTGACGAGTCCACATTTCAAATTGTTTTTGGAATTCATGGACGTCGTGTCCGGGCCAAAGAGGAAAAGGACTGTCCGGATTGTTATCAGCGCAAAGTTCAAAGGCCAGCATCTCTGATGGTATGGGGGGGGGTGTTAGTGCCCATGGCATGGGTAACTTGCACATCTGTGAAGGCACCATTAATGCTGAAAGGTACATACAGGTTTTGGAGCAACATATGCTGCCATCCAAGCAACGTCTTTTTCAGGGACGTCCCTGCTTATTTCAGCAAGACAATGCCAAGCCACCTTCTGCACGTGTTACAACAGTGTAGCTTTGTAGTAAAAGAGTGCGGGTACTAGACTGGCCTGCCTGCAGTCCAGACCTGTCTCCCATTGAAAATGTGTGGCGCATTATGAAGCGCAAAATACGACAACGGAGACCCCGGACTGTTGAGCAACTGAAGTTGTACATCAAGCAAGAATGGGAAAAAATTCCACCTACAAAGCTTCAACAATTAGTGTCCTCAGTTCCCAAACGCTTATTGAGTGTTGTTAAAAGGAAAGGTGATGTAACACAGTGGTAAACATGCCCCTGTCCCAACTTTTTTGGAACGTGTTGCAGGCATCAAATTCAAAATGAGTGAATATTTGCAAAAAACAATAAAGTTTATCCGTTTGAACAGTAAATATCTTGTCTTTGTAGTGTATTAAATTGAATATGGGTTGAAAAGGATTTGCAAATCATCGTATTCTGTTTTTATTTATGTTTTACACAACGTCCCAATATCATTGGAATTGGGGTTGTAAAGGTTTTTAAAAACCAAAAACTAAAAATCTCTTATTCAAACAGTATTCGGGCACTCCAAACTGAGGTCAGGTTTATCCTGGCAGCATTGTCAGCACAAAAATGAAGGAACTGCCTGTGGGTCTCTGCGATCAAATGACCATTTTCGGTACAAGTCTCTGAATGTCCTGGAGTGGCCTAGCCAAAGTCCAGACTGTAGAACTCAATTGATCATCTGAGAATAGACTGGAAGATGGCAGTTCACAGATGTTTGCTGTCATACCTGACCAAACTTGAGAGAAACTGCCATAAATAATGGGAAAAACGTCTAAATTTAGGTGTGTAAAGCTTGTAGAGACATATCCAAGAAACTTTAAGTTTAAATTGCTGCCAAAGAAGTTTCTACAAACTATTAATTAAAGGGTGTAAATACTTTCATTTTTTATTTTGATGAATTTTTATTTTGATAAAAATGGCAGTTCACATCCAAGTTAATGAAATCCACGACACAAAATAGTGTGCACAATGTTAAGAGGTCTGAATGCTCTCTGAATCCACTCAATCCATCTTCTTTTACGTATAATACTTGCAGTAAGTAACATATTTAGCATTTATTTTATTTAAAAAGGTGCAGTCCTGTTTCAGAAACATGTACATGACGGTTCTCAGTGCTGACGTCACGTTGATCCTTTTGAATTTATTGTCTGTACAGGTTAATAAGTTCTGGCTGGCCCAGGATGCAATATTAACCATTTTAGGTAAAGAAGAGGTGGCCCCTCGAACATCGGTTGCTCTTGCCCTGTCTGGTGTGACCCTAGACCCGTTTGCTGAGCTCCAGAGTATTAAGGGCTTCAAATCAGGAGTGACCCTCAAACTAATAGAAGGTATGTAGAAGACTGCCCTGTCAGTGGTATAACCAGCCTTTATTTGAATGATGTAAATAATTCTCTGTATCATCCGTAACCTCGATGTCCGTGTTAGAAAGGCAATATGAGCAGCATTCAGTATGTGTTGTGTAGTAGTGTATATCATATTAATGTCTATTTTTATAAATGACAGCTAGATGTTAAAGGCAGCTGAAGGTAATAAGTGTGTGTGAAATTTCTACACAGGCTTTGTCACACCAGACCAGATCTCTTCAATTGTTGATTTCTACCAATAGTTTGCTTATCTGAGTCAACGTTTTATCCCCAACTTTATTATAATAAACAAAAAAGCGAAGTACACACGACTCTCAAGCCCTACAGAGCAGGTATTATTTAGGTGGTGGATCATTCTCAGCTCTGCAGTGACACTGACATGGTGGTGGTGTGTTAGTGTGTGTTGTGCAGGTATGAGTGGATAAGACAAAGCAATGCTGATGGAGTTTTTAAACACCTCACTGTCACTGCTGGACTGAGAATAGTCCACCAACCAAAAATATCCAGCCAACAGCGCCCTGTGGGCAGCGTCCTGTGACCACTGATGAAGGTCTAGAAGATGACCAACTCAAACAGCAGCAATAGATGAGCGATCGTCTCTGACTTTATATCTACAAGGTGGACCAACTAGGTAGGAGTGTCTAATAGAGTGGACAGTGAGTGGACATGGTATTTAAAAACTCCAGCAGCGCTGCTGTGTCTGATCCACTCATACCAGCACAACACACACTAACACACCACCACCATGTCAGTGTCACTGCAGTGCTGAGAATGATCCACCACCTAAATATTATAATACCTGCTCTGTGGTGGTCCTGGGAGAGTCCTGACCATTGAAGAACAGGGTGAAAGGGGGCTAACAAAGCATGCAGAGAAACAGATGGACTACAGTCAGTAATTGTAAAACTACAAAGTGGGCTGTACCACTGTGCCATCCAAATGCTTGTGTAGTGATATTTTTAGTATTATTTTTTAAAAGGTTTTAGGATACTTTCATATTCCAAATGATACCATGTGTTGGAGCAAAGTAAAAATTGAACTCAATCTGTTGAACTCCCCGAGTATTTTCTTCCTTTGGCGTTATGAGTAAATAATGTTAACTTTATAAATCTGTAGATAATAGTCTTTGTATTTTGATGGGTAAATACAGGCAGACTTTTCCAGTTTCGAGCTTTTATGACCCTTCAAGCTGCACATGGATCGTCATAAAAAGCGAAATCCTACAATAGCCACACACGTTTATTCGTTTAACAACCACCGATCGTTATCGTTTCATGCGTGTCCTGACCTGAACCTTCACGTTCGGTTGTGTGTCTGTTACAGAGGCTTATTCTCCACGGTCTGCCCGAGCTCACCTGGCCCGGGTTCAGGAGCTGCTGAGCGTTTCCAGTCCACAGGATGCCCTGAGGGAGGGCAGATCACCCAGTGTTCTCAACACACTCACACACACGCCCGGTAGGAGACAAAATGTCTGTTTGCCTTTTGTACAGGTCAGTTCCGGAACCTGCATAACCAAAGTTAGGTGGTGGGGATTCAATCTGGGACGTTGATGTCAGGCACGTGCTTCCTGTAAGAAATAGGAAGCCTGGCATCACTCCTTTTTCTTAACTTGGCGCATTTAGCGCATTACATGCACATGAGCGCTCGAATACTTGAGACTGGCCAGTGTCCCGATTACTTGGGACTGGGCTAGGGTGGCACGGTTGGTAGCACTGTCGCCTCACAGCAAGAAGGTCCTGGGTTTGATTCCCAGGTGGGGCGGTCTGGGTTTTTTCTGTGTGGAGTGTCAGCCTGCATCATGATTGCATTGTGCATGATCTAATTGTGAAAGTGTTTACTTTAATTTTACTTTAATTTGTTTATTTGTTCTCCCATCAAGCTATACACCAACTAGGCATAACATTATGACCACTGACAGGTGAAGTGAATAACACTGATTATCTCTTCATCACGGCACCTGTTAGTGGGGGGGATATATTAGGCAGCGAGTGAACATTTTATCCTTAAAGTTGATGTTAGAAGCAGGAAAAATGAACAAGTGTGAGGATTTGAGTGAGTTTGATGTGGGCCAGATTGTGATGGCTAGACGACTGGGTCAGAGCATCTCCAAAACTGCAGCTCTTGTGGGGTGTTCCCGGTCTGCAGTGGTCAGTATCTATCAAAAGAGGTCCAAGGAAGGAACAGTGGTAAACCGGCGACAGGGTCATGGGCGGCCAAGGCTCACTGATGCACGTGGGAAGCGAAGGCTGGACCGTGTGGTCCGATCCAACAGACGAGCTACTGTAGCTCAGATTGCTGAAGAAGTTAATGCTGGTTCTGAGAGAAAGGTGTCAGAATACACAGAGCATCACAGTTTGTTGTGTATGGGACTGCATAGCTGCAGACCAGTCAGTTAAGAAGGTGGTCATAATGTTATGCTTGATCGGTGTACGTGGGATTTTAAGTTAATTATTGTATGTATCTGATGTGTTTGTGTTTCAGAGGTACCTTCTACTAGTCACTCCTCAAAAGGCAAAAAAGCTCACAGTAAGCCTGAACAGACGAATGAAATTCCTTCACCTCCTGACTACATCCTTCCTGGGGCCACAGAACGGGCCCCTTTGGCAACCTTGCTGCCCATTAGCTCTCACACCGAGGTAGAAGAAAATGCACAACTGTCCATAACTAAACAACAAGCCTGTAAAGTTTGATTTCAAGAATAGAGTGATTCCTACTGCAGAGATGGTTCTGATATTAATAGCATTTCTTGCAGGTTCCCGGTTGCCTCTTGGACCTATCACTAAGCTGCTGGAACCCTCCTCCCGGCTCCAGGAAACTGCAGGGTGACTTCTTCTACATGAGTGTACAAACACTGGAGGGCAAACACTATGATATCACTTCTTCTGCTTGGGGATTCTATGTGAACAGGTAACACAGCAGGTTCTCAGCACCAGGTAGATTTAGTCTAGCGTCATCTCAGTAAGATAAACCCAATGATGAGTGACTGTTTAGTACCAAGTGTACCTCTTCTCACTGGTTGTTTCTATCATTTTAGGTCGACGGTGAATGCTTTTGACCCACGTCCAGCTCAGTCTTCCTCGACGTGTCATTGTTTAACTGACCTGCTGTCTCAAATTAGCCCACAGTTCAAGCACAACTTCAGCATACTCCGACACAGGTAACCCACACGCACACACAAACACATTTCTAATCTCGTCATTTCGAATTTGTGATCGTGAATCAGCTACCGCTTGCACAACCCCTGATCTGACCAAGTAGAGCCGGATCACCACACGCCCTCTCTGACACATCATCTGACTCAGTGCTGGGTTCCCACACAGAGCCCTATCTCGTACAGAGCACTACGTTCTGGAGAGGATTCCCAGCCGTCATACTAAATACATTATATTGCCAAAAGTATTCACTCACCCATCCAAATCATTGAATTCAGGTGTTCCAATCACTTCCATGGCCACAGGTGTATAAAACCAAGCACCTAGGCATGCAGACTGCTTCTACACACATTAATGAAAGAATGGGTCGCTCTCAGGAGCTCAGTGAATTCCAGCGTGGAACCAGAATAGGATGCCGCATGTGCGTGCAACAAGTCCAGATGCTGAGGCGCAGAGGTCGCCAACTTTCTGCAGAGTCAATCGCTACAGACCGTCAAACCTCATGTGGCCTTCAGATTAGCTCAAGAACAGTGTGTAGAGAGCTTCATGGAATGGGTTTCCATGGCTGAGCAGCTGCATCCAAGCCTTACATCACCAAGTGCAATACAAAGCGTCGGATACAGTGGTGTAAAGCACGCCGCCACTGGACTCTAGAGCAGTGGAGACGTGTGGCAATCCGATGGTGCCAAGTGTAAAGTGTGGTGGAGGGGGGATTATGGTGTGGGGTTGTTTTTCAGGAGTTGGGCTCGTCCCCTTAGTTCCAGTGAAAGGAACTCTTAATGCTTCAGCACACCAAGAGATTTTGGACAATTTCATGCTCCCAACTTTGTGGGAACAGTTTGGGGATGGCCCCTTCCTGTTCCAACATGACTGCGCACCAGTGCACAAAGCACAAGCTCCATAAAGACGTGGATGAGCGAGTTTGGTGTGGAAGAACTTGACTGGCCTGCACAGAGTCCTGACCTCAACCCAGTAGAACACCTTTGGGATGAATTAGAGCGAAGACTGTGAGCCAGGCCTTCTCGTCCAACATCAGTGTCTGACCTCACAAATGCGCTTCTGGAAGAATGGTCAAAAATTTCCATAAACACACTCCTAAACCTTGTGGATAGCCTTCCCAGAAGAGTTGAAGCTGTTATAGCTGCTAAGGGTGGGCCGACATCATATTAAAACCTGTGGATTAAGAATGAAATGTCACTCAAGTTCATATGTGTGTGAAGGCAGACGAGCGAATACTTTTGGCAATAAAATGTACTTCAACATGCATTGCATTGCATTAACACCGTTGCCATTCTGTCTTCCTGTCTCTGTCCCTGTGTGCTCCAGCATCTTCACCTTGTTCATAGAAGTTGAAGTTATGTGATCGCCTTTAGAGCCGTGTTCACATTCCGTTCACATTTCACTCCTGTGCAGCTCTCTAGGTCAGCGTTTCTCAAGCCTTCTTCAGTCACCGCACCCTTTAAAAGTATGCAAACCCTCGAGTCACCTCAGTCTAAAATGTATTTAAAAACTCTGCATCACTCTGAGACAGACACGGAGCTCCTGGTCTGTAGCCCTCAGTCGCTCGTTCTTCATGTTGTTGTATAGAAGGATAAAGAATTGCATTGGTGCTTTATTAAACTACTGGGTATTTAATCTCCAAAGATATTAATTCAAAACCTCTTTAATGCCAGGTCTTAACATGTTATTTTTTGTGTGATCTTCCCTGATCTCTCATGTGCTCTTGTGCCAGCAGTGGCAAGTCTCTTCAGAGCTTTTCAGTGCACATTATTCTTTTATTCTGGACCCTTTCTTTTCAAAAACATTCTTTAAACTTCAATTTAATGTACAGTTAAAAAAAGAATGGCTGTGTTGTACGATGCATCTTCACTTTAATTGTGGTCGTCTACCAGTATGCATTAGGCTGGCAAAACAGAAATGACAGATGTGGAATTTACCATGATAATGTCACATTGTTCCTCAGTCTGACCATACTGTCATTACTGTTACTTAGAAACCAGGGCGGCACAGTGCCTCACAGCAAGAAGGTCCTGGGTTTGATCCCCAGGTGGGGCGGTCCGGGTCCTTTCTGTGTGGAGTTTGCATGTTCTCCCCGTGTCTGCGGGGGTTTCCTCTGGGTGCTCCGGTTTCCTCCCACAGTCCAAAGACATGCAGGTGAGGTGAATTGGAGATACAAAATTGTCCATGACTGCGTTCGATGTAACTTTGTGACCTGATGAATCTTGTGTAATGAGTAACTACCGTTCCTGTCATGAATGTAACCAAAGTGTAAAACATGACGTTAAAATCTTAATAAACAAACAAACAAACTTAGAAACCAAGGGTCAGTAGAGCGATCCAGGAAGGGTGAAAAGACATGCAGTTTTGAGTATGTATTATGCAAAATATCTTTTTAAAACCATTAAATGAAGTATTTTTGAAGAAAACTAAACAAGGATGAATAATTGCCCTCAAATTAGTAAGTAAAATTAAAATGTTATGCCTATAATTTAGAATCAATTTTAATGTCTTCAGAGTCTTTATTCCTTAAAGTTCACCTGCACTTTAAAACTGTTTTTTAAAGCACTGTATGTGGCTATATAAATAAGGGTTTTAATTATCATTATCTTTATATTTTAGGTCAACCCAGCCTACAGAAGAGTCCATGGCCACTCCATACCACACTCTGACCTGGCTGGGCAGCTCGGCCTTCCATTCTCACAAGATTAACTACAGCAGCAGACTGGGTCTAGAGCAGAGTCTTAACACACAGGTACTTGACTTACATCCTTTTTTTTTCATTCAGTTACATGATTCAGTTCATGAGATGTGCTTTATATTCAAGATAATGGACCTTGTGTGTCCCCACAGGCACCAGACTGGAATGAGGAACTGCAGGCAGCCAGAGATCTTCCACAGACCACTTTAGAACAGAGACTCCAAAGGGACAAAGCCTTACTGCAGGTATATATCCTTTAAATACCAGTGCAATATACATAAATCACAAGCATCGATGCCCTTTCCAGCTCTTAACTCCTAATTCTTCCTCTACAGGTCAATAGTGCTTTTGTATGGTCAGTGGCTCAGGCTGCTGAAAAAGTGCTTGACGGCTTGATCGATCCAATCAACGGCTCTAACGAGACCCCAGCCTTCTTGTGGGGCGGTTTATTTCTGAGCATCGGTGGACCCGGAGCGCAATGGTGTGGAGGAGAACGGGGCCGAAGAGCAGCACAAAGACTTGAAATGAAAGCTATCGAAGCATACAGTGATCTCGAGGGAGACCTACAAGCACTTCACACTCTGCCTACCGCCCTAGCCGATTACCGAGGGCTCCGTCTTTGTGCCCAGGGCCTGGCACCTGGTATTCAGGCTCAGGAGCAGCCCGGAGTCTCCAACGGCCTCCTGTATAGCGTCAGTGCAGGTGTCGTGGAGAACCCAGCGCGCAGGAAGCTCCTGCAACTGCTGGCTCAGGCAGCCAAAGCTCTCAACATTCAGAGGCACGCTGTTCAGTCCCCCAGCGGCCATCAAGTGCCCTTGTTTACCTCCATGGATGCCCAGGGGTTGCTGGGAGCGGACGGCCGGTACTACATTCTTGATCTGTTCCGTACCACACCCGCCGATGCTAACTACTGCATTAAGGAGGGGGAAGAGGACGCCAAACATTATCCTCATGGGCTGTGTCGCCTAAGGCCGGAGCTCGTCAAGCTTTTCATTCAGCACAAGTAAGTGTTGATTGTTGTGTGTTTGTGTTTATGGGAACTGCAGCCAATGTACATTTAGGTGTGTATTACCGCACTTCAGAAGGTCACTTATTTTACTTTCTTATTTATGTTCTTTCGTTTCAGGCACACTGAGTTCACAAAGTGTGTCCGGGCACATATGGAGGAAAGTGAAGGAGCGGAGGACGCAAAAACAGGTGACGCAGAAATGTGGTACTCTTGTCTTTTAGATCAGCGGTCCCCAAACTTTTTGCACCAAGGACTGGTTTCATATAAGATATCATTTCATGGACCGGCGGATTTAAAATAAAATTATATCAATCAATTTCCTCGGCTGCTCCCGTTCGGGGTCACCGACGGATCGTGATCAGCATTATTGATTTGGCACAGTTTTTACGCCGGATGCCCTTCCTGACACGACCCTCCTTATTTATCCGGGCTTGGGACCGGCACTACGATGCACTAGTTTATGCATCCTAGTGGCTCAGTACCTATAGGACTAAGTGTCTCCAATTAGCCTCCAATTAGCCTGGCCGCATGTTTTTGGACTGTGGGAGGAAACCGGAGCACCCGGAGGAATCCCACACAGACATGGGGAGAACATGCAAACTCCACACAGAAAGGACCCGGACCGCTCCACCTGGGGATCGAACCCAGGACCTTCTTGCTGTGAGGTGACAGTGCTACCCACATAGCCACCGTGCCACCCATTTAAAATAAAATTATATGATGAGCATAATAAAAGACACAAAATGCATAATGATACTATGATACACTGGGTGATGGGAGACAGTAACACTTGAAGTGTGTTCACTATGTCCAGTCTACCTCATAACTTGTTTTGGTTGCCATCACTGCAGAAAATCCTGCTCCACAAAGGTAGGATGCTGGAAATGGAAGCAGTGTTTTCATTGCTTTTGTAGCGATTTGTCTGGTTCCTCTCAAGGCCTCTTCCTGTCATTTCAAGGGAGTTTTTCCTCGGCTTGCTCAATAGGGTTTTTGATCTGTAGGTCCTGGATTCTGTAAAGCTGCTTTGAGACAATGTTTATTGTAAAAAGCGCTATACAAATAAATTGACTTGATCTCTGGATATTCTGCTTTGATTTTAATCGCTGGCAGGTATGAAGTTGACTTTACTTTTTAAGGCCACTGTCATTTGCAATCTCTAGCAGTTGATCCTTCTCTAGCACGCTCGATACAGGTGCGGCCTGGTAATAAATGACCCGGTCCACGGCCTGGGGGTTGGGGACCACTGTTATAGATAGAACATCTCACGACTTCTTGCATGAAATATTGTGTGGTCCCACTAATAAGAGCATCTTAAACTTAAAAAGTGGTGCTTTATGGAGTCTAGAAAAAAAGAGTCGATGGAATTTGTAAAGACAAAAGTGTAAAAAGCCTAAAACCTCATATACAACTTTGTTTACGGTCTGTGTAACAATTGAACAAAAACTGATATTTTTCTGCCACCTGCCTCTATAGTTCAGTATAACTGATGTGTGAGAACATTACAGTGTGCCAGCTATTATGTTTTGACCAAGTTTGAAGTTTTACCAAATAAATAACAGAGATAACTTGTAAAAACAGGTGATTCTCGGGGTACAGAAGCAGTGAGAGCAGCATGCAAACAGGGCGGCTCTATCAGTGACATCATCTTCGAGATGCGTTTTAACCCAAACATCTTCTCACCAGGTAAGCACGTCATTCCACAAAGAATAGAAAACGCTTTAGACATGGTCACTATACACACTAGGGCAGGGCTTTTCAATTTTTTTTTTAAATGACCCACATTTCGTCCATGATTTTTACAGTTACATTTTCAACATCAAAGCGACTTGTAGTACTGTGACAGCATACAGTCTGAGCAATTGAGGGTTAAGGGCCTTGTTCAAGGGCCCAACTGTGACAACCTGGCAGTGGTGGGGCTTGAACCATCGACCATCTGATTACTAGTTCAATACCTTAACCACTAGGCTACAGCTACCCTTTTTTTACCCAGGCAACACATCAAAACACTTTAAATTTGAAAAACAAAATGTACCTCATTAATGAAATTGGTGGAAATCTGCTCCCACTGTGGTTTACAAGGTGTAACATAAAGCCTCCTCAAGAGGGCGGTCATGTACAAGTATATTTCGTTTATTTAGTTATTATAATTTTTTTCTGAGACCCATTTTTTGGCTCGCAAGGCACCTAAGAAAAATCCTGGACTAAGGCATCCACACAAAGAAAGTTGGCTGTGTTTAAGGGAGGGAAGGTTGGACAGGGTCTCTTCTCACTGCCACTGCGATATGCAATCTCCGAGACTGTTCTGGGAGCCTGTGTGAGCATGGGGGTGGGAGTTGAGTGTCACATGGCGCTCAGTATGTGATATGGAAGGATTCTGTGTTGGAAATCAAACACTACCAGGTGATAAGAAGTGTGGTGATCCGGCTCTCCTTGATAGAATCGGAGGATGTTCAAGGGGCAGCAGATTCACAATCGGGAATTGGAAATGACTAGATTGGGAGATAAAGAGGGAATTAATTACTATTTGAACCAATCCTCATCTTCCCTACAGGTGTGGAGTTTCCCAGTTCAGAAAGTGCTGCTGTGTCTCTACAGGAGAGATTATTAAAAGAAGCCGCCGTGTTCATCATAAACGATCAGATTCCGGCTTTTGTAAGTGTCATTCTGTTTACTGCCACATATATGTGGATATGAAGTAGTCTGTACATCATTTGCACATGCATTATGGTGATAATACTACTAATAATAATATTGTGTTGGCTGATGGGATAGCTGGACGACTGCATGAAATGCAATGAGGTTCCCATAGATGGTGCCACATTACGGCAAGCACTACATCAGAAAGGGATAAATCTCCGATATTTGGGTCATCTGATATCCTCAATCAGTCAGTCGGATAACAAGACGCAACTGAGGCACATCACGGTAAAGAACCGCTAATTCTAAATACTGAATACACAAATCAAAATCTTACTCTGATGAAATAAATGTGTTGATTTTTATTCTCATTACGTTTTGGTTCCTGTCTGACAGAGATTGGCGTATGGAGAGGTTGTGGTGCGCTGTGCTAGAAGGATCTTCAGTGGCTACATACAGGTATTGTACATTTTTGAGGCATCAGCAGTATTATAGGGTCTGTCCGAAAACCAAGCGAGCTGCCTTGCTGCCTACTTTTTACCTGGGCAGCTGCCTCAGTAGAGAGGATTCTAATAAGACATTAACTTATAATGCAGATTGTTTAGACGCACTACTTAGACAGTGATTTTGTCACTGCGGTTTTGCTCACTAAGCTAACATAGTTAGCCTCAGGCCATTCAAACTAATGGGCTAAGACGGCACAACCCGCTAACATGCCAGCTAACGTCTCCCTCCATGTACAGAAAACGGTTAAACTGTCCCTGACGAACCCGAATTTGCAAATAAATCGCACTTGTGCACCTTTATACAAATTAAACATCAATGACAATTTATTTATATTTAAAAAGAACTCCATTTGGTGCTCCGCATCTGTCCGCCATATTTGTAATTCTTTTAGTTACAGCTGAATGCTGGGATTGCCTTTACTGCTAAGGAAGCATCAGACGCTCCCTTGTTTATCACTTTGAAATAAGGCACTTTAGAAGGAGCATTTGGGGATAACATGACAGACGGGGGGTAACGGAGATCAGTGCATCACTCTCTGTGTGTGTTACGGATCTCCATATGAATTTGCCTCGTGCAAGTCAAAAGAAGCGGTCAACTACTGCAAACGTGTCAGAGGGGGGATGTGTTAGTCACGGCTCTCCTGGGCCAGAGGCTGAGCTCAGCAGCAGTAGAGGAAGCAAGATGTGATTGGATGATGGGATACAAGTAGATTGAATTTAAAATTGGGAGAAAGTGTGAAAAAACCCCATTATTATTATTCCTCTTATGTCTTGTTGTATGTTTTTTTTTTAGGGAGTGGAGTTGTCTAGCTTGTCCGCTGCTGCAAGTCACTTCCTCTGCTGCTTATTGGTGCCTCACTTTAACCCCGCCTCAAATGGAGAGGAGTCGAAGAAACGCTCCAAGAAGCGTGGTCACAAGGGTGGTGGAACTGCCGACAGCGTTACGTGGGGCTCGCTCAGTGGGAACGAACTGTGGAACCTCATATGCCAGGATGCTCAAGAGACCTACGGGCTTAAACAGGGACTTGGGTGAGAGACGCTCGTTCTTGTAATGTTGCTATACACAATATGCCACAAGTATGTAGATCTCTGATCCTGAGCTTGTTGGACATCCCATTTTAAAACCATCAGTGTAACCAGATAAACGTAATAAGTTATGTGAATGACTTTTCTGAAAAAGGTCTTGAAAAACCTACATTAGTTTACATTGGCTAGTTTGGGAAGGGCGTGTTTGGAGTATATAAAATAGTGTCTCCATACATTTGATCATATTACGTTAATCTGTTGCCAGTTTACCAATAACACACCAGTTTGAAATGTCTGCAGGTCAAATGTTGACCACTTGGTTGAGCAGTATGGGCTTCAGAAGCTCTCCCTGTTACGAGAGACGTGCCTGAAGATTGGCATACAGGTAAAGCCAACATTTATCATTTTCATGGTCAGGGTTTCGGTGGGTCTGGTTCCCCCAGGAAATACTGGCCGCAGAGCAGCAACACCCTAGAAAGGGCAGCGGCTTTGGCCACCCCACCTCGACCCCAGACTTTACCACTCATGTTTTATGTTTACTAATTGTACTAAATTAAATAGTATGGGTGCTAATTTGAATCTATCTATCTGTCTGTCTGTCTGCCTGCCTGCCTGTCTGTCTGTCTGCCTGCCTGCCTGTCTGTCTGTCTGTCTATCTGCCTGTCTATCTATCTACATGTCTATATCTGTCTGTCTGTCTGTCTATCTGTCTATATCTATCTGTCTGTCTGTCTATCTGCCTGTCTATCTATCTACCTGTCTGTCTATATGTCTATATCTATCTAGCTGTCTGTCTGTCTATCTGTCTGGCTGTGTGTATGTCTGTCTGTCTATCTGTTTATCTGTCTGTCTGTCTGTCTGTCTGTCTTTAATTTTAATAGCTCTGTTGGTAAAGCATCAGACTTTTAATCTGAGGGTCCAGGATTCAAGTCCCTGTGTGGGTGCAGTATCTGTCTCTATTAGAACAGTGGTAGCTCAGTGGGTAGAGCTCAAAAGATTGTGGGTTTGAATCCCGGCTCCTTAATCCTTACAGCTCCAGGGATGCTGTACAGCGGCTGACCCTGCGCTCAGACCCCAGCTTCCAAACAAGCAGGGATATGTGAAAGAAGTATTTCAGGTGGTGCAGCGGTAAAACATGCTAGCACACCAGAGCTGGCATCTCGATTCGTCGGTTCGAAACTCAGCTCTGCCATCCGGCAGGCTGGGTGCCTGCATGAACAACGATTGGCTTGTTGTTTAGGGTGGGTGCCGGGGGGGATTTTCCCACGATGTAATCACGACCTCTCAGAGACGAAGGATAATGAGGATCAGGGTGTCTGATCTGATGAACTCGCCTCGTGCAGGTGAAAAGACGCAGTCGGCTACTGCACACGTGTCGGAGGGGTCACGGCTCTCCTCAGTCAGAGTGGAGGTCAGCATCAGTAGTGAGGAAGCGTAATGCAAATGGGTAATTGGATACGACTAGATTGGGGGGGAAATGCAAAAAAAAGAAACATTTCATTGTACTGCACATGTGCAGATGTGTGACGAATTCATGTTTTATCTTTTAGCTCCGGCTCAGAGACTATGCTCTCGACAGTCGTAGCAAAGCGCCGATTTCTCCTGATGACGTGCTCAATCTCGTACCTGTGGTCAAGAACATCAACATGCCGACAGCCGATGCTTCCCAGGCTTTTAATGCAGCACAGAACAGCCTTCAGAAAGGTATCAGAATCAGTCAGGTTTTACATTCTGTTCAGTGTTAGCAGTGCTCGGTTGTTGATGAAGCTTTCTTGACAGGGTTGCTGGAGCAGGCGTACGAGCAGCTGAAAGAGGCTGCGTACCTGTTCGGCCGTGTGTGTGACGATCTGCATCCGGAGGCCTGCCACTGTCTGAGTCTGCTGGCTAGACTGGCTTATGTACAGGGTCACCCTGCTGAGGTGGGTGTTTCCGCTTAAACACACTCCAGTGATAAAAAAGAAAGTTAAAAAGTGTTTAAGGTTACTTCTTCATTCATTTATTTATCTCCATTTAAAGGCTCGCAGTGTACAAATGAAGGTGGTGGTGATCAGCGAGAGGGTGCTGGGCTTCGACCACCCAAATACCATCCAACAATATGTAAGCTAATACAGTTAAACATGAAAGCGCTTTATTAAAATATTACAACCTGCTAATAAGAACATTAAAACTCATTACTGTTCTCTCTCTAGGCTTTGTTGGCCGTCTACGTGTTCGCTGGAGGGGAAACAGCTTTGGCTCTGCGTTGTCTGTATCGAGCTAAACTGCTCATGCTAACAGTACACGGGGAGGATCATCCCTACACCGCCGTGCTAGACGTGAGCAAAGCACCAAACCCGTTTAAAAAAATCCATCTAACTTAAGATTTCCACTCCATTGCCGCTCAGGTGGTGCAGCGGTAAAATACGCTAGCACACCAGAGCTGTGATTTCTAATCTCAGCTCTGCCACCCAGCTGCATGAACAACGATTGGTTGTTGTTCATAGGGTATGGGGCAGGTCGAATCATGGGTCCTCATAACTGGTGGAATTACAACCCCTGCTAGCTGATTGATGGCACCTGCACGGGGTTGAGGAATAATGCTGATCAGGGTGTGGCTCTCCGTGCACAGTGCTGATCGGTATATATGAACTCGACTCGTGCAGGTGAACAATGTAGTCTGTACTGAGCACGTGTCGGAGGGGGCGTGTGTCAGTTGAGAAGCTCCTCAGTCAGCGGTGGAGGGTTAAATCAGATGCAGTCAGGGTAATTGGACACGACTAGATTAGGGGAGAAAATGTTGTGTGTGGGGGGGGGTGAGAGGTTGGAAAAATAGAAAAAAAAAAAAAAAAAGATTTCCATTCATTTCACGTTTTCTCTTTCAGACTTTGCTGGGTTTGGTGCTGCAGGGTGAACAGTCTTTGCAGTATCTGCAGAGCGCTCTTAAACTCAACACGTCTTTCCGAGGAGCCGCAGATCTGACGATTGCACTGAAGTAAGAACATTCAGAGGTTTGAGCAAAACACTGCTGTAGACCAGGGGTTTTCAACCTGTGGGGCTTTCAGCTCAGATCCACCTTCTTTCTTCATAACCAACATGAGGCTTTTTCTACCAGCACCCCCCAATCTCCCTTCCATTCATTTTTATTGCTGTCACCAGCTTCCAGACTGAGCTGGGAAACCTCTACACTCCACCTCGAATAAGAACATGCATGTTTCTCAGCCTTTGTCTCTGCTGTCAGGGTATATAGCAGTCTTTTGTTCAAATTCTTTCTCACTTCCCTCTTCCTATAGCACAGTTAATTCCCTCAGTGGACCATGTAACTGCATCGGGTCTTAAGAGGGCTTTTTTAAGGTCTACCTTCATTTCCATTCCTGTCCTGACTGCAGAGGCCCCTGTGTTCCATTGGGCTAAAGATTTTTCTTCTTCCTTAACAAATTAAATCATGGGTGCTGGCTTGGCTAGAGATGAATGTTTCTTGCACTTCTCCTGCTCCGGAATATCAGCAAGTAAGGCCAGTGCTTTTTATGGCACCAGCTTCACCTCCCCTGTGTCAGAGATTTTGCATTCTGCAGGAATGTAAGCTAGTGTATGTTTTTACTGACAAATTTTGCACAGTGGGTTTTTCATTTTCATTTAGAAATGTCTATAAAAATCCTGAATAGTTCTTTGTCTTCTGGCTGCTCCCATTAGGGGTCGCCACAGTGGATCACACTTCTCTATCGTGCCCTGTCCTGAACTATCCACCTGCATGTCTTCCCTCGCTGCACCCATAAACCTCTTTAGCCGTCCTCTCCTCCTCCTGCCTGGTGGAGCCATTCTCAGCACCCTTCTGCTTATACCCAAACCATCTCAACCTCTCATCCCTAACCTTGTCTACAAAACATCCTACCTACCTGTCTTTTCCATCTTTGGCCTTCCCAATGAGAATGGCAGGATCTTCTTCTTCTGTCTTCAAACCATTCAAAAAAGCTTAAAGAACAGGGGTGTCCATACTCTGTGTGTGTGATATGGATCTCCACGTAAACCCGGGATCTAAATCGATTGGGATAAACATTTGGGGAGGGTTGCATAAATTAAAAATATGGGAGTAACTAAAGTAACAGAAAAGCTAAATGTCCTAGTAGAAGCTTCGGCAGGAAACATTGTTGACAAGCTAATTAGAAAGGAAAAGGATGATTTGGTGTGTTTGATATTCATAAGCAGTCTATAGCTTAGCACTAAATTTAACTATAGGACATCACTAAGAACTTTTGAAATGTCTTTGTACAGTCTCCATCTGCTGGCTCAGAGGATGTGTATGGCAGGAGATTACAGAGGAGCCATGGCTCAGGAGAAGGAGGCTCACAACATTTTCCAGAAGCAGGTGAGACGTGTGTGATTGTTATGATCTTTGGGAAACCCACAACACTGTAAACTCACAAACTAAATTCTCCTGCACCTTTTCCATCCTAAATTTATGTTTCAGTGTGGAGACCACCCGCAGACCAAATGCAGTTCTGACTTTCTGAAAGCCATTACCCAGCAGGCTGTGTGTGTGGAGAGGTCCATACGACAGGGAGGGGCAGAGCTTGCTGACTCAAGCCCACCAGAGGTATAAGTCATCACATAATAAAGGCACTCGCTGTTTAAGCTGCTGACGTTCGTTATTCGTTTCTTTGACCTTTATTCTGTCTGTTTGTTCAGAATCTGGTTCCCACTTTCGAGACCACACTGGAGCAGATGGCTCTGGTAAATGGCATCCTCAAGACCTCATATAGGTAAGATCAACTTGCTAGGCCCATAGTTTGTAATCATAAATTGGAGCGAGACCTCGATTATTATTTAAAGAAACCAAATACAGTAAAACCTTGATTTAACAGACTAAAGGGGGGAGGGCACTGTTTCATAAAATGAGATTGTAAGAAACAGCAAGGGTTTTTTCCAGGGGGTGCAAAAATATATGAAAACACAGCACTAAGGTCCACAGAAGTGCTAAACATGTAAATATAATCAACAGTAAAATTAATAACATAATTAGATATGTAAATGTGTCATGTAAAACCTGTAAATAAATTTTAAAATTGGTGTACTGTACTACTGGGGAGAAATTTCATTTACCTTGTGTGGTGGAGATGTTTTTTTGGGGGGACTCAAGAGTTTCTATTATTCTGAGTCTAAAGTACTGCTGGTGGCTACTGGAGCAGCGCTGGTACAGAACTAATCACTAGAACTTGATCAAAATTAGGCATAAAACACAGAGAAAAAGGCGAGAACAAAGCGAGTCTCCTGACAAAATAAAGCCCATCACTCATGTAAACAGAGAGACGTGCAGCGGCTAGTGAGCGATCACTGAACTACTGGTTTTGGATTAGCTTCTCTCAAGAATTTTAAACATTCGTTAAATCCGAAATCCGTTAAATAGAGGTCCATTAAATCGAGGTTCCACTGTACTAGTATTTGAACGTCAGCCCATAAACACATCACACAATCACATTTAATTTAGAGAAATTTAAAGCCAGTCCACTTCATGCACATTTTTGGGGGGGGAAAGGGAACCAGTGTGGACACAGGGAGAACACTCTAAACTCACAGACATTCAGGTCCTCAGATCATTTAGTTATTTACATAATAATTCTGCCGTGTAGGTGGCGCAGCGGTCTATTATGATATTATACTTCTGCTGAGATCAGGGTTTGGGTCTTTGCTGTGTTATCGCCCGACCAAACGTCTACACAGATGTTACTGGTTTTGTCTGAGGGGTTGGCCCTCTGGTGGATAGGCTCTGGTCCAGGGCACTACAGCCTTGAGCTTTATGTTTTCCAGGATAAATGAAGTGAAATGAAATGATCATTCTGTCCATGTCAACTCACTGTTAGTAACTTCTCTTCCAGCATGAGGCTTCTGGAATTTAAAGAGAAGCTGAGAGAGAGAAAAGCTGGTGAGGAGGCTCTGAGGGCCAAAGGAGAATCTCCCAGTGAGGTCAAACCTGATGCTGAGAAACAGACTGAAGAGGTGAGCGAGGGAAATGCTGAGAGTCGACCTGAAGAGCCAGACGTATCTGAAGCGCTACCTGAGCATTCAAAAACGACCGACCCAAGCGAGTCCGAGGTGTCAAATGGAGATGCGGCACCCAAAAACGAAGAAGCAGAGGGATCAAGAGATCAAAAACAAATCCCCAAAGAGATTAGTACAGCGGACAGTGAGAAGTCAGAACCAGCTCTGGTTAATGGAACTCACTTGGCCTCTGTAGAAGAAACGCCCGAGAGAAAAGAGACTGTTAGTGAAACCGCAGCGGACTGAACGTCTACAGCTGCAGGGGTCGACAGGCTTTACTGGTAAACAGTCACTGGAATTTAACTGCATTATCTGACCTAACAGTTAGCTTAGCATCAAGTTTAAACCCATCTGCAGGTACATTAGAAGCTCAGCTAACACAACGCAGCAAACTAAAACTGTCTACTGAACCAAGAGGACGAGGAGAGAAGAAACGACTAGAAGCTCTAACAGTCCAAATTATGTACACATTTTATCTACAGCAATGATTTCTTTTTCAATAAACGCCCTTTCTTTGCATTACTTATTGCACTCGGCTCTTTTTTTTATGTGATTGGTTCTTAATAAGTTCTTTAGTATAAAACTGATTCTATTTGGAACAATCTAAAGGGATACAAATGCAAAATGATTTTCCTCTATACAGCACGGTACTTATGATAATGCAACCATTCAAACCCATGCCAGGTCTTACTGCACAGTTCTATACTAATGTATAAGACCCTACCTAATTCAGAGATGGTGAAAATCGCATCACGGACCATAATCATGAGCCATTTACTATGTAATTTGCAATTTGCTGTGAAATTCAAACTTTAAGGTTTGTGTTTAGCGATTTAACGTTGTATAGCATATGAAATATGAGGTGGTCGTAGCAATCATTACGGCATCATAATTAAGTTAGTGTAGGAGACTTTTCTGTGTCGTAGTGTGCTAATCATGTTTAATGTACAGTAGTGTTAAAAAAAATAGCAGTGATTTTAAAAAAGTGAATAAAGCACAAAATCATTATAATAACTTTTATTTCCATAAATGCAAATGCACTGAAAATACTACACTTTCAATTCTAAATCAAAACATTAACAAAATTTTGCCAGTTTGTGTTCATCCTTTACAGAAAGTTAAGAAAAAATAATATTAGGCTGTTCAAAAAAATAGCAGTGCCAGCATTTTTCTTTAAAAACTCAAAAAAATGTATCTATAACATGAAAATTTTTTTGAGGTTTTACTTTACTTTAAATTACTGAACTAATATTTAGTGGCAAAACAATTGTTTCTGAGATCTGTGTTGTATGGAGTCGATCAACTTCTGGCACCTCTGAACAGGTATTCCAGTCCAGGATGATTAGACTACATTCCACAGTTCTTCTGCAACTTTGGGTTTTGCCTCAAAAAAACGCGCTTCAGACGTCAGCCCACAAGTTCTCTCTGGGATTGAAGTCAGGGGATTGGGCTGGTCACTCTATTACCTCAGTCTTGTTTGTCTGTAACCAAGATGTTTTGGGTCATTGTCATGTTGAAACACCCATTTTAAGGACATTTCTTCTTCGACATAGGGCAACATGATCTCAAGATCCCTCGTATGCGATAAATAGGCGTAACACCATGGTATGAAAAACATCCCATATCATCATTTTGTACCACCATGCTTTACTGTCTTCACAGTGAACTTTGGCTTCAATTCAGTGCTCGAGGGTCGACTGACATACTGTCTACAGCCACTAGACCCAAAAAGAAAAATGTTGCTTTCACCAGTCCACAAAATGTTGAGCCATTTCTCTTTGGACCAGTCAATGTGTTCTTGGCAAATGTTAACCCATTCAGGAAACGTCTTTTTCTTAACAACGGGACTTTGCAAGGAGTTCTTGCTGGTAAATTGGCTTCACTTAATCATCTTCTGTACTCACTGGTAACTTCAGATGTTCCTAATTCTTTCTGGAGGTGATCATTGGAGTATTTGCCATTTTGGCTATTCTTCGATCCATTTGAACAGTAGTTCCACGCTTCCTTCTGCGTCTTTCAGGTGTTGGTTGTCACTTCAAGGCATTTGAGATCATTTTAGCTGAGCAGCCAATAATTTGCTGCCCTTCTCTGTATGTTTTTCCCTCTACTATCAACTTTTTAATCAAAGTACGCTGTTCATCAGAACAATGTCTGGAACAACCCATTTTACCCAGTATTTCAGAAGGAAATGCACTATGACCAACCTGTGCAACATTTGCCCCCCTTTTACATTAAATAAGGACCGAATTTGACACACGTTCTTCTGCAGAATGAATGACTTCACCAATTGAACTCCTCACTGCTATTATTTTGAACAAGCCCCTTTCAATCAATGCTTCAATTACTCAATGCTTCAATTACATTAGAATGAGTGGCATGCATGTCCTAATTGTTGGGTTTGTTTTGTTTTCATTACTCTACTACACTTTCAAGTAAATTATTTGCTATGTAGAAATAGCATTTCTACTAAAAACAGTGATTTATCAGGTTAATGGTGTTGGACTGCTATTTTTTTGAACACCACTGTATGTGTTTACATATTGAGTGCATGTTGTTCCTTTGGAGGTTCCATAGGCAATGAAAAGTGTGCTACTCTACACACATGATCATCTCTCTGTAGTCTGTGCTCAAAAGAACAAGCTAGTAAAGTATTCTGCTCCCGGCAGTTTGTCTATGTACAATTTATTTATTTATTTATAAATTCAGCAAACCCTAAATACACTCGGTTATACTAGCAAACGGTTAGTCAAAACACGGACAAATATTTATGTATCTGTTAAGGTAGGCTGACTGTGTATTGTAGCTTCTTTTGATTCTGTAATTCAATTTATGAGTTATGTAATAACTGCCGTCAAATGTGGCTCTTTCCTATAAAAATCTGTAATTTCTTAAAGATGAGGTGCGTGATATTAAGCACATTTTCCCGTGAATTTAGTAATGCCCTAATAATGTAGCATTCAATGTAGCTAATATAGTAACAAACGCCTGCAATAACAATAATGGAGTAACACATTAAACTTTACAATAATGCAACTTTATAAGCCTTACTGTATTTGGTTTAAGTAAAAAAAATTGTGAAGTGTACGACCCCAGTAACTCTGCAACACAGAGATCAGAAAACAAATATTAGAATGTTAGCAAACTAGAAAATCCTCTGAATGTTTTCTGCATTTTCATGTGTTCAGCTTTTTTGTCAAAGCGAAATCATTAAGACACCGTTAGCAACACCTTTATTTACACATGCAAATTACAACATAGTTTAGTATTAAATATTTACAAAACTCTAACTCAGGATGTTCTCTTGGTGCCACTGCAGTCGGTTTCATTTTGCTTGACCTGTTAGAAAAACGTTGTGATTTAAGCATCAGTTTCCTCAAACATGTTAGGTGGACAATGTCAAAATTATCATTAACACTGAACAATTTGTATTTTCAGGACTGATAAACATCATTCAGTCTGTTGTTTTGAGCTGATGAATAGACACACACAGACACAAATGACAAACTGAACTTAAGACAAACTAAAAAGCAAAACATGTTAATGTACATTACAATATGAATCCTGTTTGTCTACCTCAGAGCTCATAAAGAACATTAGTAATGGTGACCACAACAGTGCCAGCATTTAGCTTCACAGTATCATGGATTCACAAAAATACCAAGGTGTTCTGAGGAGGAACGTTTTGCTTGCTGTGGTGAAATCTAACCTTGGTGATAATTTGACTCTCCAGCAAGACAACAATCCCAAACAAAAATCTTTGGTAGGATTTAAAGAACTGCTGCAGCACAAAAGCCATCAGACCTCACTGAGCTGGAAGCTCTTGCATGAGAAGTGTGAGCTACTCAGAGATTATCAAGGCAAAAGGGTGTTTTACCAGTAGTGAGGCTGGGGGTTGAATATTGATAGACAGAAGTCAATTTATCATTAAATCTTCTTTCTCCGTTTACTGGGACATCTTGTATATCGTCGCTGTCCAATGAAAAACACGTATCTCCAAAAACTCAACTTTTCAGGAAAAATAAAAAAAAATTTCCCCTGACTGTAACAGTGCAAACAAACCACAGATGGCGACATTTAGATACAATTGAGCACTGAAATAAAAATATATATTTAACAGGTCGTCGGTCTGTTGGTTTCATATGTAAAATGGACTTACGTGTACAAATATAAATCATGTTTACAACCATGCAATTGAATAACCTGAATAAACTGTATAGATCAAATATTATGCATTTCTCAAACAGTACTGGAAGGGAAAGAAGAGGAGATACGTGGTTTTGATGGACAGGTCTAGCAGCCAATGGAGATACTTGTTAAAGATATTGTGTGATTTTTCATCTTTTCATTGGTCATTTTGATATTTGCTGCTATGGACAGACAGAGATTTTTACTCACAATCAACACATGTAAAAAAGTGAAAACCGCTAAAAGTGGAGATACGTGTTTTTCATCGGACAGCGACGATATCTTCATTCAGTTCTATACACATCAACATAATATCTTTTGTAAGGGAAGGGGGGTTAAATATTTTCAATTGCAACTGTACATGAAATTATTCATTCATTCATTCGTTCTTTGTTTTAGCAACACTTTATCCTATTCAGGGTGGCGTTAGGTCTGATTCGCTGGGCCAAAGGAAGGAAACACCCCAGACAGTTCGCCAGTCTATCACAAGGCAAACAAACACATTCGCACCTAGGGGGAATTTTAGTTCTGTGGAAGGAAACCCACGCAGACACAGGGAGAACATGCAAACTTCACACAGAAAGGACCCAGACTGGGAATTGAACCCAGGACCTTATTGCTGTGAGGCGACAGTACTACCCACCGAGCCACCTTGCACCATGCACTTGCATGAAAACAAACATTTATTTTAAATAGTTGAGAATGTTAAGTGCAAACTGTGATTGCCAACAAAAACGGTTATGCAAGTGAGTCTACAATACCAATGTGTTGTCTTTCTAAATAGTCGGCACTTTTCTTGCTGTGTCCCTGTTTGTTACTCTTGGTACATTTACAAAAAGTGGTAACCAAATTCAGCCTGGGAACTCGGCAATAAAAACGACAACACGAAGTGAGAGTGTGGATTTATGACCACGCCCGACTGAACCGTCAGGCGGAGAGGTGCCACTACACGCTCTGAAGTGTGCAGGACGCTCACTGTCAGTTTCAGCTGCTTCTTTCTCTCCGGATGATTTCCAGATCTTGGCAGTTCTCGTACTGGGGCTCTGAAGGCTCGGCCCAGGTGGATTCTGAGAGTTCATGAAGCTTGTTTGATGGGAAGCGGATTAAAGCAGTGTCATTAAACACATCCAGGAAACGCTGTGAGCAGGGCAGGCTCGTCTCCTCACACACATTCATCGCCTTACACAACTGTGTCAAGGGTCGTAACTTACAATCACATGCACAAGCGTGTACTCTCCTTAAATATATTATCCTACCAATGCCACATCGCCATGGTTACAATTCATTTACCCCTGTGTACATTTTAGTGTTCTTGATGGAATACACAAAACACTGAGCTCCTAGGCTGCATTCATACTGTGCTGGCTGTACCATCGGTGCCACTTTCCTTGCCACTTGTGCTACCAGAAGTGTCGTGCACCGTGCAGATTCACAGCTTGCCGCACAGTTTTTACAGCTTCTCGCTAAACTCAAGGTTAAATCTGATTGAACTTTGACCCAGTTTGCAGCTGAGCTTTACAAACAAAAAGGGTCATGGGCGGCCAAGGCTCATTGATGCACGTGGGGAGCGAAGGCTGGCCTGTGTGGTCCGATCCAACAGACGAGCTACAGTAGCTCAAACAGCTGAAGAAGTTAATGCTGGTTCTGATAGAAAGGTGTCAGTATACACATTAGGAAGGTGGTCATAACGTTATACCTGATTAATGTTCCCCACCTCGCTATGACATGCACAAAACACCATGTGAAAGCCATATAAGCCTGCCCTTTCTTAATTTTTGTTTTTGTTGGATTACTTATAGTTTCATTGCAAATTCAATTTTAGTTACTCTATTGAATATTACTGAGCTATATGTAGTTTCTGATGTCTAGACAGGAAATGAACACGCTGCACATTAGTGAAACAGTACACATGTACAAGGGATCAGGTTAAAAGGTAATGGCTGAACATTAAGGTAAAGTACCTTAAACATGAACTTTATTATCAATTCACCTACTCAGGACTGATCAGATCATGGTGTGCGGTGCTACCAGTTTCGCCACCCTGTTTTATTCGTTCATAAACTAAAAGCTTAAATAAAGTAAAAATAATTCAGCTAAAATGACACCTTGTTTCTACACTCACTGTCCATTTTATCAGCTCCACTTACCATATAAAAGCACTTTGTAGTTCTACAATTACTGACTGTAGTCCATCTGTTTCACTGCATGCTTTGTTAGGCCCCTTTCATGCTGTTCTTCAATGGTCAGGACCCCCACAGGACCACCACAGAGCAGGTATTATTTAGGTGGTGGATCATTCTCAGCACTGCAGTGACACTGACATGGTGGTGGTGTGTTAGTGTGGGTTGTGCTGGTATGAGTGGATCAGACACGGCATCGCTGATGGAGTTTTTAAATACCGTGTCCACTCACTGTCCACTCTATTAGACACTCCTACCTAGTTGGTCCACCTTGTAGATGTAAAGTCAGAGACGATCACTCATCTATTGCTGCTGTTTGAGTCGGTCATCTTCTAGACCTTCATCAGTGGGCACAGGACGCTTCCCACGGGGCGCTGTTGGCTGGATGTTTTTGGTTGGTGGGCTATTCTCAGTCCAGCAGTGCCGCTGTGTCTGATCCACTCATACCAGCACAACACACACTAACACACCACCACCATGTCTGTGTCACTGCAGTGCTGAGAATGATCCACCACCTAAATAATACCTGCTCTGTGGTGGTCCTGACCATTGAACAACAGCATGAAAGGGGGCTAACAAAGCATGCAGGAAAACAGATGGACTACAGTCAGTAATTGTAGAACTACAAAGTGCTTCTATATGGTAAGTGGAGCTGATAAAATGGACAGTGAGTGTAGAAACAAGGAGGTGGTTTTAATGTTATGGCGGATTGGTGTATCTGAAGGATACATCTGAGAGGAAGCTGTAGTCTCTTTCAAGATCCTTCTGAAGCATCCTAAAAAAACACAAGAAAAAAATACTACAGTTGTTAATACATTAAAAACACCCAGCTTCTTTTGCACACTCTAGACTCTTTAACAATATGCTAGGGTAAACTAAAGAATAAAGATATAAAGATATTCCTCACATCTGGAGAGCACCAGACAGCCATATTAAAATATCTGAGGCCTGAGGCACGGTTATTCTCTGCCAGAATAATATTTGGTAAGTGTTATTTACGAGGGTTCTTCAAAAAGTTTCAGCACTTTTTTTACTCTATTTATTAAGAACTTTATTAAGAACAAATTACATGACTTTTTCCACACAATCACCTTCTGATGCATTTTTCCCAGCGTCGTACCAACTTATATATATATATATTTTGTTTATGCCTGTTCTCCCCTTTAGTGCGTCCAATTGCCCGATTGCGTCATGCTTCCTCTCCACTAATGCCAATCCCCGGTCTGATAGAGGAGAACGAAGCTAACCCACACCCAATCGCTGTTCATGCGGCTGCTCAGCCCAGCCGGCAGGCAGAGCTAAGACTTGATACAATGTATTTGAGATCCCAGCTCTGGTTCCAGCGTGTTTTTACCGCTGCGCCACCTGAGCGGCTGTCGTACCAACTTCTTAATGCCATCAGCAACAAATGTTTTTGGTTGAGCTCGTAGCCACTGATGCAGCTCTGCTTTCACATCATCATCACATGAAAATCTTCCGACACGTGTACAGCCCTCCTCTTCTCGCCCCTGCATTCTGCACAGGCGTCTTTTCCGCCAATCAGGGTCCTTACACAGCGTATGAAGAGCCACCCACCAACCCACACATATTCCGGCCCCCACCCTGCAAATACGGTGGCCAATTAGTATCTGCTGCAGGCACTGCCAATTATGCCCGCTAGATGGTGCCCAGCCGACCGGTGGCAACACCAAGTTTCGAACCGAGGCGTGCTAGCGGAATATCCCGCTGTGCCACCTGGGCGCCAAAATCTGTTATTTTTGAAAAACAAGGTCTGTGAAATTAAGCAAAATTTCCCATGAATTTAATCGAGACCTGTGTATGATAGACTGTAAAACACCCACATTCTTTATAACTGAAATGCTCTTTTTGTTCTGTAAAAATTATTTTTTGGATTCTACCAATTTCAACTGTTTTACAATTGGTATTATACAATGAATGTGCGTGAAGGAAAGAGAAAAAATATGTTGAATTTGGATGTTAAACTCTTACAACACAAACTGACTCAGTCCTGGACATTTTAGTGCATCGTGTTTCAGACTCTTAATGGTCGATAAGTGCCACATACCTTTCCTGAATGCCAAGAAAACTGTTGCCAACAACAATGACATTTGGCAGGGTTTGAGGCTTCCAGTTGCTCCACAGCAGATTGTTGTACAGAGCTTTTCCACAGTGCATGAGGTAGAACAGGGTGGGCTGGCTTACTGCTCGCTTTCCTTCCTGGTAAAACAATCACGCTTTACTGAAGGTCATGGCAACAGAACAGAAGGGTTTTTTATGACGCTAAAGCTTAAACAACAGGACTAATCGTAAGGGAGTTTCCACACTGCACATTTAGGAAGAACTGGCACCAGTGTGAGCCAAGGGCATTTTGGGTTCTAGATCATTTCTTATGAACTAGATTTAAAAAAGCAATAAAATAGTCAGTGTTATGACCAGCATGAAAGAAAATTATATTACAAATACAGCGGTACTATGAAACTCGACACCATTTGGTTCTGAGAGTGGTGTTGAGTTTAAAAGATGTTGAGTTACAAGGTATCTTTTCTCATAAGGATGTTTGGGAAACCTGTTAATGCGTTCCATGGTCCCGTGGAACTGCATATATTTTAGGCTAATGTAAAATAATGGGGTTGTTTTTGACACTTTTAAACTGAAAATAACACAAATATAATATAAAAACACTGAAATACAGTTGAAAAACCTGCAGTTTACTTTTACTTCTTTATTGTTTCATTATGCTTCTTAATCGTGGAGATGCTTGATCTTGGAATACTGTATTCCTTAGCAAGCTCAGTAATTCACATGAGAAGTGACAAAACTGCTTTTGCGCTGTTGTGCCGTTATTTTCTATAGTGTGGTGATGCTTTATGTGACTAATTTATGTGACTAATTGTACTAAAGCGAGCGAGGAATTTCATTAGTGGTGAAAACTTATAATAATTGAGAGGTTTAGTGTTTCTGTGTCGTTCTTTTAATACATTAAGTCAATTTGCTTTTTTTTTTTTTTTTACGATAAGCGTTTTAGACTCTTGGAAAAGCTGATTCTTACAATTTCTCAGAACCTCGAGCTGTAACACAAGTTTAAAAGTGAAACAGTGAGGAAAATCCAGATAAACACAGATACATGCGGAGCTGTCAGAGTGGATTCAACTCTTATTCCACACAAATACAGATTCGTCTCATATTCACACTTTGATGATGTTTTACCGCACTGCTCCAGCCAAGTGCTGTGCAAAGCGGCAGGCGCAAACACGTCGAGTTTAAGGTAAGCGTTGAGTTTAAGGGTACAAATTTCTTGATGAATTTCAAAGATTTTGAGTTTAGGGGCCGTCGAGTTACAAGGCACCACTGTATTATTGAATTATATTAATGAAACTTTTCAGAGCACTCAGGTGGCACAGCTGAAAATGTGCGCTAACCCACTACCTTTAAGATTCAGGGTTCAAAACTTTCGAGTGCTTGGACCTTTAAATGCAAGCTTTGGTACTGGCTAATGACCAGTGAGAAAGAGACAATTGCAGTTTATTGGTTTCAGATCTTTGTGTCATAAAAAAAGTCCTAATTCTTCACAAATAGCTGATACCTCATTTTCAGTCAGCACAGTAAAGCCCAGCTCTCTGAGAGTCTTACATTCTGACCCCGTGAACACAGGGTCGTACATGCAGCACCGCTCTACGGGGATCTAAAAACAATAAAAAAAATAAAAAAAAAAACATGAACACAACGTTTGGTGAAATAAAAAAATAATAATAATAAAAACAGTAAAACCACTAACAAATGTGTAAAAGAGATTCACCTGCAATGCACCCAACAGCAGTAGCAACATCGCAAGCTGGTATCTGGCAGATACACAGGATGAGAAATTGCCCAGGCCGTAACACACACAGTACAGAGAACATTCATTTCCTGCTGTCGTTTCATCTACGGTTTCAGTCAGGCAGCCACACAAGATCTCTGAGAGACAGAACACAAAGTTATTCATCATTCATTGTTGAGTTGATTTTTTTATCTCAGCCAGAAATAAAGCATGTATTGTATCAACAGGAACTTCAGTTACCTTGCCATTCAGCCCAAAAGTCTTCACACCTCAGATCATTCCTACAACAGATACAAAGCAAGATAGTATGCAAGTATGAAATAATCTTTCTATATGTCAACACCTAACTGAAATACCTGGGTCAATGATACATTAGCAATCGGAAATATTTAACCCCTCATCTTAAAAGGTATTAGGGTCATTCCTGGGATTCGGTGCCTTTTGTACCTTAAAACTTTTGGAAAAAGAAACAGTTTTTATTTGTTTTTCATGATTTATTATAAAAAGGATGTGTTATACTTTCCCAAACTAATATTGGTCAAGCTCAAGCACACATGCACCTCAAATACACTGTGACGTCCAGCCTGTTACGTATTAGGTGGTAACAGGGTGGACCATAACAGGGTGGACATTCTGACATAAAATTAGCCATTAGCTAGCAAGTGAGCAAAACCATGCTAGCATAAAAGTAAAATCAGACAAAGAATTCTCTGCTTTTTTGTGTGATAATTTTTAAAATGATCAAATTGTGTTGCTTTTTCTCATATATCCCATAACAGGGTGGACATGTTATGGTTGACCATATAAGACTTTTAGGATAAAATGTGAAAAAAAACAACATTAAAACGAGGAGTTTAATAAGCCGCTCATCTACCACAGTTGTTTTCCCTCCAAAACGATCATGTGAGCTCCAGGAAATGATGTCAGTATGTAAAACAGCTCTTCATTTTAAGAGACAGTAGTAAGAAATAACAGGGTGGACGGCAACTTGAGGGACGTGTGAAAAAACCCTCATAATCAGCAATAAAATCAAACTCATAAAGAAAAAAAAATCCAGGGTTTAGAGGGACTTAATCAAAACCTTTTAAACAGTATTGAAAGATCGAGATATTTTCATGATTAAACCTCATATATCATCACTAAATCAGAATGTACAGCACTGGGGACATGAGAAAACATCTGCTATCTAACAGATAAAAACAGTTTGTATACAGTCATCTTATTTTTGGGGGGGGGGGGGGGGGGGGGTGTAGAAAACATCATGTTTAGTATTTGAAAGTGTTAATTATTTCAGTAAGATGTTTAGAAAATTTTATTGTTTTAAATTTACTTATAAATACAATGATCAGTACCGGGGACACAAAAGGCACCGAATTATAGGAATGACCCTTTATGGTGATGTTTACAGAATTAAATGTTCATACCGAATATAAGGTACATCAAGAAGTCTCAGCAAACAGAGAAAGAAGATTTATTACGTACAAGCAATTTTGACAAGTTGAGATAATTTTGAGTTTTAATGTCTGTGTGAACTATTATTCAACCCCCAGCTTCAGTACTTGGTGGAACATCCTCTTGCCTTGATAACATCTAATAAGTGATTTTTACTCATGTTTTACACTTTGGTTACATTCATGACATGACATGACATATAATTACTGCTTACACAAGATTCATAAGTTCAAGTTTAATGTTAAACACAGTCATGGACAATTTAGTATCTCTAATTCACCTCACTTGCATGACTTTGAACTGTGGGAGAAAACCGGAGCACCAGGAGAAAACGGGGAGAACATGCAAACTCCACCGTGCTGTGTAAGAGATGAGTGTATGATAGCTGTGTGTGTTGTTTTGGTGAAAGGAATCAGTTTGAGAATTAAAAAGAAAACATGGTTTTGATGGCTGTGTTTCATTAAGTAAGAAACTGGACAAAGTAGTTCACTTTTTCAGTGTGTGTTTGGAGAAGTTGAGACACTGCTTCTGGAAATAAATGCATTGTGACAGCTTTACATGAATATAGAGAGCAATTACACTGAATGTCTTACATTGCATCTGTAATTCTGCGTTTGTCTTGTTGAATGTCCTCACAATCTTCAGCTTTTTCCATCACACACACTTTTCCTTTTCCTCTGATCTTTCTGCCTCGCTTTACGTGCTGCCACTCCCCGCTGTCCGCCATTTAAAATAATAATAAAACGTATTTAAACACACTCATCAAATCCTGCAGTTACAAACATAAACAGTGTTTTAGTTCATCATGAACATTCAGCTCTCAGTGCTTCTGCTCCATGCTGTGTGTGGTGTTACAGTTTTAACATTCCCCATCTCTGCATGCATGGTTCCGGCGTGGGGATTAATTCAGCACAGTTTATCAATCCCAGAGAGGATAAAAGTAACATTACATAACCAACAAGTTCACACTGTGCATTACACATACTGAAATAAATGTATACATAGCAAGTCTATTATTATGTATATATTAATTAAACTTTTTTTGCTTTAATAAGAAAAAGCTCACATGACTTAAATCCTTTATCCATTAAATGCCAAATCTGAGTAGAACGAAACACTGACATTTATTGATTTATTAGGGTTTTAACGTCATGTTTTACACTTTGGTTACATTCATGGCAGAAACGGTAGTTACTCTTTACACAAGATTCATCAGTTCACAAGCTTAATATTAAACACAGTCATGGATCTCAAATTCACCTCACTTGCAAGTCTTTGTACTGTGGGAGGAAGCCGGAGCATCCGGAGGAAACCCACACAGACACGGGGAGAACATACAAACTCCACACAGAAAGGGCCCAGACCGCGCCACCTGGGAATTGATTCCAAAACCTTCTTGCTGTGAGGCGACAGTGCTACCCACCGAGCCACCGCCCCCAAATCTGAGTAGAACGAAACACTGAAATTTATTTATTTATTAGGTTTTTAACGTCATGTTTTACACATCTTGGTTACATTCATGACAGGACATGTAATTACTGGTTACACAAGATTGAAGGACAATTTTGTATCTCCAATTTACCTCACTTGCACATCTTTGTACTGTGGGAGGAAACCCACACAGACACAAGAAGAACATGCAAAGAAAGGACCCAGACCACCTCACCTGGGGATCGAACCCCCTCCTGTAATGGACTGGCGACCTGTCCATGGTGTTTCACTACATTTTGCCTAGGAAAACTGACCCACAGCAACCCTGACCAGGATATAGAGGTGGTAAAACAGACAATTAAATTAAATAAATAATAGAATAGAATAACAAATCTCTGCATAAAATGAGCTCTACATACAAAAATTAACCAAAAGTATTTTAACACCCATTCTAATTATTGACTATCAAGTTCGTAAAATCAATGATACAAAATAATTTTTACATTTTTAACTTTGTGGCAACTGTTTGGGGAAGACCCTTTCCTGCATAACTATGCCCATATGAAAAATGAGGTTTTGAAAGACATGGTTTGATGTTTAGTGTTGGAAAACTCCAGTGGTCTGCACAGAAACTGAGAGAGAATGTATTGAATGTACATTTCAACACCCTATATCGGAAAAACTTGTGACAGTATGGAAAAATGCAAATAAAAAAACAGTGTTTATCACATTTACTTGAACTTTGATTTCTTTGCAGACAGTATGAACCCAAGATGTGTCTGGTCAACTTTTTATTGCTAAATTTTATTTCATATTCATGTACAACCCCAAATCAGAAAAGCTGGGACAGTATGGATAAATGCAAATAAAAACTCAGCATGTGTTACATTTACTTTGGCTTTTATTTGATTGCAGACAGTTTAAACCCAATATATTTCATGTTTTGTCTGCTCAACTTCATTTTAATTTCATATCAATATACTGTACATCCATTCCTGCATTTCAGGCCAACAATACATTACAAAAAAAGGGTGTCACGGTGGCTCGGTGGGTAGCACTGTCGCCTCACAGCAAGAAGGTCCTGGGTTCGATTTCCAGGTGGACCGGTCTATGTCCTTTCTGTCTGGAGTTTGCATGTTCTCCCTGTGTCTGTGTGGGTTTCTTCCAAAGTTCAAAGACGTGCAGTCAGGTGAAATGAAGATGCAAAATGGTCCATGACTGTGTTTGACATTAAACTTGTGAACTGAAGAATCTTGAGTAACGATTAACTGTCTGTTTTGTTATGAATGTAACCAAAGTGTGAAAACATGACATTAAAATCCTAATAAATTAATAAACAAACATTACAAAAAAGTTGGGACGAGGGCAATTTAGGGTAGGTAAAGAGAAAAAAACCTTATTAATCATGTCATTTCAAACAGGTGATTGTAATCATTATTTGGTACAAAAGCAGCATCCAGGAAAGTATTATGGAGCAAAAATATGCAGAGAATATTTAGTTTGTCAGCAAATGCATGAGAAAATGTACTTAAATAATTAAAAACAATGTACCCCAAGGAAAGATTGGGTTTGATTTGCATATTTCTCCCTCTTGGTTAATTGTCTATTTTTTCAAAGGCATTTTGTGGTGACTAATAATCAAATAATTTATTATCGATTGTAATGTAAGCGAATCAATTAAAACAAATGCATTTGGCCTAGGCGGCACGGTGGCTCGGTGGGTTGCACTGTCGCCTCACGGCAAGAAGGTCCTGGGTTCGATCCCCAGGCGGGCGGTCCGGGTCCTTTCTGTGCGGAGTTTGCATGTTCTCCCCGTGTCTGCGTGGGTTTCCTCCGGGAGCTCTGGTTTCCTCCCACAGTCCAAAAACTAATTGGAGACACTGAAATGCCCTAGAGGTGATGTTGTGGTAGGTATGTGTGTGTCTGCCCTGCTATGTTCAGGGTGTTACTGTGTGCCTTGCGCCCATTGAAAAGCTGGGATAGGCTCCAGCACCCCCGCGACCCTGATTGGATAAGTGGTTAAGACAGCGAGTATTAGGAATATCTGAAGTGCATAATGGTGAGTGCTAATGAAACGTGCAGAATAAACAGCAGAATTTTGCAGTAAATAAGCGGATTTGGCAACCCTGCCATAACGGCTCGTCTTTTATCACTGTAAAGTGGCTAACTACCCAGCTACATTTATATAGTCGTTAAAATCACCTCAGCGAAATAAATTATTATACCTCTCTCAGAAAATACATTTGTTAATACAACTGAAATAGTGTTTTTTTTTATGTACATTAGTTATAAACTAGTTAGTTGGATATATTTGTAGTTAGTGTACAGTTAGTACTGGTAACGGTTATTGAGCCTGTTCAGGGCAGCTGATTAGCCAACATTCATCCATAAACCACATAAAAACATGAAGTGTGTGATTGAAGGAAATGGTGTGAAGGGTAAGTTGATTATTTTGGTTGTATTACTCATTTTACATGTTATATTTGTGTTTATTTATGTCTATTCTGCACATTTACCTACAGTATGTGTGTGACCTGTGAATGTAACATAACCATCATCCATCACCAGCATCTTCTTCTCAGTATATAATCAATCCCACCAGACCTGCAGGATCATGCTTTCTGCTGTATATGCAGATTCACAGACATGAGCAAGAAGGACCTGGGTTCACAGCCCCAGGTGGGGCGGTCTGGGTCCTGTCTGTGTGGGGTTGCATGTTCTCCCCGTGTCTGCGTGGGTTTCCTCCGGGAGCTCCGGTTTCCTCCCACAGACCAAAGACGCACAAGTGAGGTTAACTGGAGATTCAAAATTGTCTGTGACTGTGTTTGACATTAAACTTGAACTGATGAATCTTGTGTAATGACTTGTTCTGTGATGAATGTGTTAAATGTGACGTTAAAAAAAGTTCTTCAACTTCTGACAGTTCATATAATTAGGACCCTACTAATCTGTTAACGGGAAAATATACTTGATTTTATTAAATTACACTCATAAACTGAATTATAGAATAAATGGAAGCTACAGTACACAGCACAGCCAACCTTAACGGTTGAATGTAAACCTAGAACATCTCAAAGACGAAAAATCTTGTGTGTTTCGACATGGCCCTCTCTGCGTCCACAGAACTGGTTGGTAGTTTTCCAAACTCGAGTCGTGTTTTTAGCTGCTTTAGTCTTCGACATCTTGGACATTTTGACTAACCGATTGCTAACTGAATTGCTGTAGGACTGCTAGGACGCCTCATAGTGCAAATCAACCAGTAAACGTGAGGCACTTGAACGCTACGCAGATGAAAAATGTTAAATTGCTAAACACAAACCTTACATTTTGAATTTCACAGCAAATTGCTGATTACACTGGAAACTTCTCGTTTCACGGCCCGTGACACGATTTTCACAGTCATGAATTAGGTAGGGCCTAGTGAATGCCAGACACTCCAACAGAATCACCCAACAGACCAACCCAAAACTCTGGTGCTATGGCACCATTAAGTGTCACAAATTATAAAGCAAAGCAGAACTGCTGTACTCTGGTGCTGATCTATTGCATGGCATCATTCATTAACATTTTTTTCTGTCACTTTATTTTTATGTTTTGCCACAGCTTTGTCCTGGTCAGGGTTGCAGTTTTCGGTTTTCCCAGAATCACTGGCAGTAACACGCCCTGAACACGAGGCCTGAAATGCACAGTGGAATCATATTTTGATATTGCCCAGGTCCATTTAGATAACAGTCACCATATCGTGTTCTTATGCTTATTGCGTTACTAATGTTTTCAAATTCATTTCTTTTTTCAGTTTTTGGGAAGGCAGTTCATGCTCTGTCTCGTATTGGTGAGGACATTTGGTTGGACCCACTGGAGAAAGGGGTAACAGTCAACAAATATGCAGTAAAATGCAGTCAGAAATTAATCCCATGCAGAACAGCCATAGCAAATATTTGTGTAGCATAGTCAGATTTAACTCTAACGTAAAATTCTTCCTTCTTTCTTTAAAGCTGGCCGTTAGGTCGGTAAACAGTGCCCATTCTGCGTACGCCTGTTTCCTGTTTTCACCTTTGTTCTTCCAGCAGTATATCCTGAACCTAGACCAACTGAAAGAAAACAAGGCAGCAAAATGCAAAGTTTCTTTAAAGGTATTAAAAGGCCTCTTAACTTTCTACTGTGCTGTATATTCTAAAACAATGTACTACATAGTAATAATAACGACTAGTTCAAATACACTTAATGAATAAAAGTATTGGGACACACCTTTTAATTGTTTAATTCAGGTGTTTCATTCAGTCCCATTGCCACAGGTGTTTTAAAGTCTGCTTTTACAAACATCTGTGAAGGAATGGGTCATTCTAAAGAGCTCAGTGAATGCGAGCATAGTACTGCCCCAGGCGGGGCGGTGCGGGTCCTTTTTGTGTGGAGTTTGCATGTTCTCCCCGTGTCTCCGTGGGTTTCCTTCCACAGTCCAAAAACATGCAGTCAGGTTAATTGGAGACACTGAATTGCCCTATAGGTGAATGTGTGTGTGTGTGTGTATGTGTGTCTGCCCTGCGATGGACTGGCGCCCTGTCCAGGGTGTTACTGTGTGCCTTGTACCCATTGAAAAGCTGGGATAGGCTCCAGCACCCCCCGTGACCCTGATTGGATAAGCGGTTAAGAAAGTGAGTGAGTAATTTTGCCTGCGTGGAGTCTTTGTGTTAACTCTTATTGTATGTATGTTTTTGTTTTCTTTAGTCAGTGCTGCCCCTCTTCCGCAATGTATCCTCAATAGATCGAACTGTGCACAGATGTGAGATAACCATCAACATCTCAGACAACAGGGTGATATTCATGTTCAAATGCAGACATGGTAAGTTTTAATGTCATTATTGTATTTTATCGTGCATTACTTAATAGAGTACATTTAAACTACTGTACATTATATTTTTAAATTAGAAGTACAAATGAAGTGTAGATTAAACCTGTAAGCACCAGAGGGCAGTAAACACTAAACTACAAGCTTCATGTCTCAACCTCAATTACAACATAAACGATTTATTGACTACACGCAAAATATCAATATATATTCCCCTTCAGTATTCAGGTATGCTGTGAATGTCTACCGTAATATGTATAATATACTGTATATTATTATAATAATGTACAAATTCACCTAAATAACAGTTCCTCTTACTAGCTTTGTGTAATGTTAGGATTTGTCAGTTGTCCTAACCCTAACTCCACACAGAAAGGACCCGGATCCCCACCTGGGGATCGAACCCAGGACCTTCTTGCTGTGAGGCGACAGTGCGACCCACTTAGCCACCGTGCTGCCTGTACTTAATATATAACTAAAAAATACATAAAACATAACCCTATTATTCTATTTTGTAGGGATCACCAAGACACACAACTTGAGATACCAAGAATGTGAAGCTCTGCAAGCCGTTTTTCCAGCTCACCTCTGTCCCAACGTTTTAAAGGCTCATTCAAAGTAAGTCTAATATGGATGTGTTATTGCTTAATAGCTATTTGTCTCACATACCATCAGGAGGTCATTATGAGAAGCAAAACTTGTTTAGGTTCCTTTCATGGATCTTTTAATCCAGGTACGACTTTACCCTACTTCAGTAATTTATATAAACCTGTATGGGAAACAACATATGAATAAATAGTACAAGTATACTATATTATTACCCATATTTTAAAAAATGCAATATATAAGCTGAGAAATCAATATACCACAGACCATAGTTTTGTGCAGACTTCAGCTAACAGCTCACTGCCGCAAAAAGAACAGTGTTAAGAAAGAATTAGAAATGACAAGTCATGCAGGTCTTGCGGCAAAATGTATATGATTATTGAATTGTGTACATTGACCCTAACTGACTCAGATGAGGCCTGCAGATCTTTAGATGTTTGTCTTGGTTCTTTTGTGACCTCCTGGATGAGTTGTCGATGCTTTCTTGATTACATTTTGGTAGGCTGGTCACTCCTGGGGGTGGCACGGTGGCTCAGTGGGTAGCACTGTTGCCTCACAGCAAGAAGGTCCTGGGTTCGATCCCCAGGCGGGGCGGTCCAGATCCTTTCTGTGCGGAGTTTGCATGTTCTCCCCGTCTACGTGGGTTTCCTCCAGGAGCTCCGGTTTCCTCCCACAGTCCAAAAACATGCAGTCAGGTTAATTGGAGACAATTGCCCTGTAGGTGTGTGTAAGTCTGCCTTGTGCCCATTGAAATGCTGGGATAGGCTCCAGCGCCCCCCGCGACCCTAAATGGATAAGCGGTTAAGAAAGTGAGTGAGTGGTCACTCCTTTGGTAGGAAAGTTCACCACTGTTCCAAGTTTTCTTCATTTGTAGATTATGGCTCTCACTGTGGTTTACTGGAGTCCCAGAGCTTTAGCAATGTTATAAGCTTTGTAAGACGTAGATTTCAGTGACCTTGTTTTGAATCTGTATTTAAATCCCTTTGCAGTGTAATATCATGTGCTGCCTTTTGAGACCTTTTAGCCTGCTTTACATTGACAGACAGGTTCTAGTAAAATTGAACCCAGTTGTCAATTGAATTTGGTTAACTGGTTGATTTAGTAGCTAAGAGGGCAAATACTTTTATGCATTTAGAAAGTATTTTATGTTTACTTGGGTTATTTTAAACATCTAATCAAACAATTAGTTATCTAAAACATGTTAGATGCAGAAATGGAAAAAATGGAAGGGTGCAGATACTTTTTCACAGCAGTATGTGTATCTCCCTGTTTGTAAAACATTGCTTTAGAGCACCTGTTGTATTTTCCCAGACTTCTCAGTGATATGATCTTGCACTTCCCAATCTCACAAGAGGAAATCACGCTGTCTGTTATACCCGTGAGAGTGAAACTGAAGAACTACTTTGAGGAAGACAATGGTAAGCAGCCTTTTAAAATATAAAAATAAATAAATAAATAAATAAATGCTGCAGTGACCGGCACCGACTTAAGCAAGAGTTTGAATTCCAAGCACTGCTATCAACCTGGCCAGGTACCCAGACAGGCAAGTTATTTGAACCTCAGTAGTGTTACCAGCCTGCCGGGGGTCTACACAGACATGATGGGCTATGTCTGTGGAGAAGGACAGGGTGTCCACTGCCCAGAGATGGATTTGGGCACTGTCCAGGGTATTCTGCCTTGTGCCCAGTGTTTCCACTTGAAACAGCAAGTAGGTCCTGGGTTCGATCCCCAGGCGGGGCGGTCCCGGTCCTTTCTGTGTGGAGTTTGCATGTTCTCCCCGTGTCTGTGTGGGTTTCCTCCGGGAGCTCCGGTTGCCTCCCACAGTCCAAAATCATGCAGTCAGGTTAATTGGAGACACTGAATTGCCCTATAGGTGAATGGGTGTGTGTGTATGTGTGTCTGCCCTTTGATGGACTGGTGTCCCGTCCAAGGTGTTACTGTGTGCCTTGCGCCCATTGAAAAGCTGAGATAGGCTCCAGCACCCCCCTGCGACCCTGATTGGATAAGCGGTTAAAAAAGTGAGTGAGAGTCTCTGTTTGGTGATACCTAGACCAACCGGTGTTGATAAACACAATATGATGTAGCATCCACAAATGCAAGTTAACACTATACTATTAATTAAGATAAAGTATTACATTCTGTCTTAATTACATAAAGACGTGTTTATGCAACATTATTTTAACTGTGCAAAACAATATTGTACATTACGTTTCTCTGGATTTTTTATTTACAGAACACAATAGGAGCATGTGTACAGAGATGTCTCTACATCCTGATGAATTTGACTACTTCCAAGTTGGAGTGGACTCAGAGATAACCTTCTGTCTTAAAGAACTACGGGTTAGAGCTAAGAAATCACTTTGATTCTTTAGTATATGTAACGGGGCTGGACGCACACCAGTCCACACACCAGCAAGAATGAAAATAGAACCCGAGTACAAATGTTTTAACCAAGGTAGAACAATACTGAGGCTACAAATCCACCAACAAAAAGGGGGACAATCACAAATAAATAACAGAAAAAAAGTAACAATAAAAAATACAACTCCAAATCAGAAAAAGTTGGGACAGTATGGGAAATGCTAATAAAATAAAAATGCAGTGTTCCTTACATTTACTTTGACTTTTATTTGATTGCAGACAGGATGGACCTGAGATATTTCATGTTTGATCTGCTCAACTTAATTTAATTTGTTAATAAACATCCATTCCTGCATTTCAGGCCTGCAACTCATTTCAAAAATTGCTCTGTAATGCTGAATATCAATATAGACAACTAAAGCACATTTAAAAAAGCTTCAAAGCTTCAAGGCCAACCTTGAAAGGTAGATCTGGATGACCTGTCGACTAAAATTGTAGATCTCAAGCCACAAAAGTATTGGCACCCCTGGCCTAGGAACTCAAACAAAAGATGTGTCTGTCTCTTGAATATAAGGCAGCTTGAAATGGTATTTCTGTTTACACAGATTATATTTTGTAACGATTTAAAGCCTAGAAAAATGATGACGTTATTCCAGATAATGATGCTCCCCGCTTCAGTGTTAAGACAAAATTGTCACAGTCGATGTTTATGTTGTTTACATCTGTTCAGAGTGGCGTGATATTTACATTTTAGTGCTGATTCAGTGCTGAGATTGTGTACATGTTAGACGAAAGACATGGGGCTGCATTAGAAATTGGCTATATTACTTTTTATGATGAGTTATTTCTGTCCCAGCAGCCAGTTGTTCAGAACTCAGACTGTCTATCATGTTATCCTGGACTCAGGGTCAGCTCTTAAAAAATTATGCATTCACAGAAGTAAACAAAATAAGCAAAAACAAAGACTGTATCTATAAAGAATTACATGTATCTAAAATGGTCCAACACCCAACTAACATCTGGTTATTGGGACACTGAGAGGTAATGAAGTGTTCAGAGCAACCGAGTGGCTACAGTCAGTAGCTGTATACCCACAAGGAGCTTCTATATGGTAGGTGTAGCTCATAAAATAGCCAGTGAATTTTGCAATAAATGTTTATTTATTTTAATGAAACAAAATAAAAATCTCACTTTTCTGATGCCAATCCATCTGCAGTTAAATATTAGCCAAGGGTCATTCTGTTCCTGGTCGTATACCCCTCGACCCCAATTTAACTACACCGAGTGATCTGTGGAATCCCCTCCTAGTAATAGCTCACATGGCTCGTGTGGACTGACTGTTCTGGGCATTATTTCTGTACGTTGCTGTTTTGGTGTCAGTGGCTGATGCAGTAGCACAGATGGTTGGTTTTGGCTGCGGTCGAGCCACTAACCTGTCACAGTGAGTTACATAGTTGGAGAGCACACTGTGTCTACAGATTTTACTACTCTCACATGTGAGGACCAAGGCGAGCGGTTTCACACCTCTGTATAGGTCAGAATGTTCTTAATAGATGCGTATCGCACATGGCTTCTGAAGTTTGACTATTAATACGAAGTGGTTGAAGGTTAAATATGTTGCACTTGTTTTTAAGGGCTTGTTGACGTTTGCAGAGTCTCATGGCCTCCCTGTGTGTATCCACTTTGGTGCTTCTGGAAAGTAAGCGTGCATTTCATTTACTACCAAATGTTTACAGGAATAATAAAAAAATGTTTGGACAGGGTTTGTAAATGTATTGTTAGTATTTTTTGTCTTTTAAAATACCTTTTAAAACATCCAACCAATGGATGCAGTCACCAAAATGTGTTTAAAAAAACATTTTTTATTTTCTTCAAAATAAGCCACGTTTTACTCTACCCATTACTTTTTTTTCTGAACCAGTTTTATTCAGTAATTGATTGCAATGCTTTTGTATCAAGAAAGTCCACATATACTACACTGTGTGTCATATAATGTGGGGCGGCACGGTGGCTAAGTGGGTAGCACTGTCGCCTCACAGCAAGAAGGTCCTGGGTTCAATCCCCAGGTGGGGCGGTCCGGGTCCTTTCTGTGTGGAGTTTGCATGTTCCCCCCCCCCGTGTCTGCGTGGGTTTCCTCCGGATGCTCTGGTTTCCTCCCACAGTCCAAAGACGTGCAAGTGAGGTGGATTGGAGATACTAAATTGTCCATGAGTGTGTTTGATATTAAACTTGTGAACTGATGAATCTTGTGTAATGAGTAACTACCGTTCCTGTCATGAATGTAACCAAAGTGTAAAACATGACGTTAAAATCCAAACAAACAAACATCATGTAATGTGATTTGAATAGATTTACTTTTGCATTAAATACGTTAAGTGGTTTCACTGATGTGGTAAATGAAACCCTTGCAACTCATTCCAAATGCAGCTGCTCACTGGCTTCCTGTTGCTGTTCGCGTTAAGTTTAAAACTGATGCTCACCTACAGAGCCAAAAACAGACCAGCTCCAAACTACCCTAGAGAACTCATCACACCCCGCTCTGTACCAAGCAACCTCCGAGCCACTAGTCTCGCTTGTCTTGAATCTCTACCCAGAACTCAAGGTAGACACGGAGCATCAAGACTTTTCTGTTCCTGGACCCAAGCGGTGGAACAAACTTTCCCTGTCTGTCTGAACATCTGAGACACTTGCTTTTCTTTAAAGATGATTAAAGACCTTCATCAGAATATAAAATTCTGGTCATGACTTTTAAAGCACTTCATGGTCTCGCTCCCGCCTATCTTACTAAACTCCTCACACGCCACACACCATCACGCAGACTAAGGTCATCAGACAAAAATCAGCTCTCTGTTCCTAGATTTAGGATGTCCACTATGGGTGGCAGGTCCTTCAGCGTTGCCGCCCCAACACTCTGGAACTCTCTGCCCTCGACTCTTCGCTCTATTTCTTCTCTTTCTGCTTTCAAGGTGTCTCTAAAAACTCATCTCTTCTCACAACATTTTCATTCTACTTCTTGAACTTATATCTCTAACCTATCCTTACACACTGTTGAATTGTTTTTGTTTTGTTTTTGTTTTGTCTTGTTTTGCGTGTTGTCGTTTGTTTTCACTTTTTATACTGTACAGCGACCTTGAGCTTGGTGAAAGGCGCTATATAAGTTGAACTTATTATTATTATTATTATTATCACCTCTTTACTAAGCATTTAAGCTGAAAATGACCATGTATGTACTAACACTCTTATTTTTTTCTTTAAAAAAATGCTCTAACAGTTTCAGCAGATTTGTATAATTGGACTGTTGTCTACGTAAACTAGAGTAAGAAAATGTTTACTGTGAAAGCACTCCTATAAGTCGCTCTGGATTAGACTGTCTAAATGCTGAAAAAGTAAATGTAATGTTAGATGTAAATGTAATGGTAAATGCTGTTTTTTAGGCCTGTATCATTCAGTGTGGATGATATGTTGCTGGAGGCCATTGTAGTGCTGGCCACACTGGTGGATCCAGCCACTGAGAATTTATCCCAGGTCTCTACAGCCGAGGAGGCTCCAGCACCCAGGTGACGGTCGTTTACTTCATCAAATGTCTCTAGATCAGAAGTGTTCCATCTGTTATAGCATATCGTATTTTATTAAAACATTGTACTAATAAAACTAGCAAAATAATGAAAGCAATGATGGATAATGGATTTGTACTGCTGTATAATGATTATTACATCATTTCATCTTTCTAGGAAGTTAAGTAAGGTCTGTCCAGCAGACATTTCCTTAGCTGACACCTCTGTGACTGACATCTCTGTACATGAGGGTCCACTGGAAGCAGAGGCTGCTCTTGTAGCATCACAGCATCAAGCTTTCTCTACCAGTGAGTGTGTGGCCTCCAGTCAGGACAGTCCAGTCTTCAGCCCAGCTTTCCACTTGAGGAAGCTTATGCAACTACACGAAAGGAGAGTGGATCTGTTAAAACCTGTTACAAGCGCCGGGTCAACACCGGCCACTTCCAAGGTTAGAAATGTCTAGATTATGTGTAGTAATGGTACGAACCCCATAGATTTTAATTTCAGTAGACTCTTGTCTTATTGAAATGCTGTAAAGCAGTATGTAAACAATTGAAGAATGTGAAGTAACGCTCATGAAAAATTTGTAACGTGATAAACAGTGCAAATAAATTGTTTATGCATTTCCCCCCTTTTTTCTCCCCACCTAGTCATATCCACATACCTAGTTGTATTTTCTCCATACTTAAAGACGATACATAACACAGGTCCTACATGTGAAGTAGCCAACCACTTCTTTTCACCTGCACATACACGCACTGATGTCAATTATTCCCCGTCTTTGTTCGGGCACCTCCAACCATTCAGCAGAGGCTGCACTTGCAGGGGTAATGAGGAATCCCATTGGTCCATTCTCCCTCAGACAGAGCCAATCATGTCTGTGCAGGCACCTGGCTGGGCAATAGCAGATCTTGGATCAAAACTCGAGAGCTTGAGCTCTCAGGAGTGATGGGGCTGAGTGCCATGCAAATAATTCTTATGGTTGCATGAATACATGTGTAAAAGGCTGTGGTGTCAAACTTTGACCCCACAGCTCTTACTATTATAATCTCAGACAACATATAGCGTATTTTAATTGGCTAATGAACAAAAAAAGTTTGAATTGCAGCTTCTTGGAACTGTTACATATGCATAGGTTATGACACCAGCAGCAATGCAACATGTCCAGAAAGCATTTATTTGTGCATGTATTTATGCATTTTCTCCCGATTTAGTGTCTTCCGCTGCATGGGGATCCCTGATTGCAGTCGAGGTGGGTATATTGCTGCTCACGCCTCCTCTGACCTGCGTGCAGCCCTTAGCGAAAGCCTTTTTCACCCATGCACTCTGCACAAGCGCCTCTCTATCTGCTAATCAGGGTCCTTACACAGCGTTTGAAGACCCCACTCACATAGTCCGGTCATCCCGCCCTAGCAGAAACGTGTCTGCTGCAGGCACTGCCAATTATGCCCGCTAGATGGCGCCCAGCCGAGTTTCGAACCGAGGAGCTGGTGTGCTAGCGGAATATCCCGCTGCGCCACCTGGGTGCTGAAATCTGTCATTTTTAACAAGAGATGGTGATTTCCAGCAACAAACAAGCGTAAAGGACGCAAATTTGGCAAGTAGGATTTGGCAATGCAAAAAAAAAGTTTAAAAGAGTTTGATGGAAATAAGAACTGATGTGGTGACAATAATCTGTTGCAATTATTGATTTCTTATAGTAATTCTTTAGGAAAAAATCTGATAATTTGAATCTAATTAAGAGCAATATTACACTGCAGTTCACTTAAAGCATCTTTAAACTGGTAACAGTAAACATTTACAACTGGATATACTCTCACTGACCATCTTATCACATAAATCTGTCTGAATGTCTGCTAGCGAAGAGGAAACAAAACAAAAATATAGGATCATACTGGAAAGTGTACTCGATCACAGCTATAAAATTTACCCACGTTTTCCTTCTTTTCTTCCCTAAACTAGATCCGCTCTCTGCTCTTTGGGGCAGTTGTGAGTGGACAGGAGGAAGGAAACCCATCAGAACTTCCCAGTCTGGTGTACGCCAGTGACACAGAGGATGATGCTGCAGAGGACTGCGGCCGATTACAAAAGAGACGTATGTAACGGAGAGAGAACCAGATTAGTTGATGTTGTTAGGTATGGTATGGATTATACAAAGACTTTCTACTTTAGACATGTTAAGGTTTCAGGACAAAAGTTCTCACATACGGCATCCTCTATTATTCTAACTATCATTTTAAAGTGGAATGTTTTATTTCTGTGTATCTGTGTTCATGATTGTGTGTATTTGATGTTGGAAATGTAGCTTTATCTATGTGATTTATTCTTGCTAATTTAAGTTCTGCTTTGCCAAAACATGTAGAAGTTCTTTATTAAATACAGTTCACTAGATTGCAAGATGTTCAAATTGATTTTAAAAAAAGTCTGCAAGACTGGACTAGTGCTACACCGATCAGCCATAACATTAAAACCACCTCATGGTTTTTACACTCACTCCATTTTATCAGCTTCATTTACCATATAGAAGCACTTTGTAGTTCTACAATTACTGACTGTAGTCCATCTGTTTCTCTGCATGCTTTGTTAGCCTCCTTTCATGCTGTTCTTCAATGGTCAGGACCCCCACAGAGCAGGTATTATTGGGGTGGTGGATCATTCTCAGCACTGCAGTGACACTGACATGGTGGTGGTGTGTTAGTGTGTGTTGTGCTGGTATGAGTGGATCAGACACAGCAGCGCTGCTGGAGTTTTTAAATACCGTGTCCACTCACTGTCCACTCTATTAGACACTCCGACCTAGTTGGTCCACCTTGTAGATGTAAAGTCAGAGACGATCGCTCATCTATTGCTGCTGTTTCAGTTGGTCATCTTCTAGACCTTCATCAGCGGTCAAAGGACGCTGCCCACAGGGCACTGTTTGCTGGATATTTTTGGTTGGTGGACTATTCTCAGTCCAGCAGTGACAGTGAGTGGACACGGTATTTAAAAACTCCAGCAGTGCTGCTGTGTCTGATCCACTAATACCAGCACAACACACACTAACACACCACCACCATGTCAGTGTCACTGCAGTGCTGAGAATGATCCACCACCTAAATAATACCTGCTCTGTGGTGGTCCTGACCATTGAAGAACAGCATGAAAGGGGGCTAAAAAGTATGTAGAGAAACAGATGGACTACAGTCAGTAATTGTAGAAGTACAAAGTGCTTCTATATTGTAAGTGGAGCTGATAAAATGGACAGTGAGTGTAGAAACAAGGAGGTGGGTTTAATTTTATGGCTGATCGGTGTATATTGACCTAAAAAAAATTCATATTACTATATAATGACAGTAATGAACCTATAGGGCATAAAAGTGTATTTAAAACCCTGTGGTGCTACTGGCTGGTCAGGCATCTACATTCAGACATGACTGGCTATGTGTTGGTTGGGGGAGAGCGGCTGATGGATTGCATTCATTTACATTTACGGCATTTAACAGACGCTTTAATCCAAATCAACTTACAATACTGTGACGGTATATTGTCTAAGCAATTGAGGGTTAAGGGCTTTGCTTAAGGGCCCAACAGTGGTAACCTGGCAGTGGTGGGGCTTGAACCAGTGACCTTTCGATTACAAGTTTAGTACCTTAACCGCTAGGCTACGACTGCCCTGCATTCAGTGATTCCAGGAAAACTGTACCCGGTGTGACCCTGACCAGAATAAAGCGGCGGTAAAACATGTTAATGAAAGAAAACTACATTTATTCCACATGTTAAAAAAATAGACCTTTATTACATGACACATGACATCCATTTGAAGCATTCATAGATGCTAACATTAGCCTTGTGCGTTAACAGTATACACATCAAGGGATATTTGAAATTAAGTTTACAAAAAAAAGCCTAGCAAAAAACATGATCACAGGACGTTACCACTTATCAAATATAGGTTATTTTCATATCCAGTATCTGACATGTAATAGCCTAGACTCGTCAAATGCATACATCATACATCATACATAAATATACAGCAAGGTTGAACATCCCAGTTCATCCGTCCAACTCGAATCCACTCACGCACATACAGAGCCACGTGAACACCTGAAGTGAACATGTGTTTTCCTAACTGTTGCGATCATTCTAACATTATAACTGTTTTAATTCTTTCAATAAGGGGCATTCGGGTGGCACATGGGTGTATTACGCTAGCCCACCACCACCGAGGTCTGGGTACGAACCTCAGCGGTGCTATCGGGTGGCTGGGCTTCTAAATTGACATGATGTCTGAGGTGGGAGGGAAGGGATGGCCGAAGCCCTGCCACGGATTGGCGCCCTGTACAGGGTATTCCTGCCATGCGCTCAGCGTTTCCTGTGGGAACTGGGCCCACTGCAACCCTGACAAGGTTAAAGAAATTGATATAATTGACATGAAATGAACATTTTAAAAACGTCACAGGTAAACCAAAACATTTAAATATACGCAATACAAAATCTCTTTTAATTTGTTGTGCAAAATCCCTTTTCCCTGGATCTTTAAATGTGTTATTGAGCATTAATACAGCTCTATACGATGGGCTCATGTTAAACATCCAAACGAATCATTTCATTTCAGGTGATTGTTTTTGGGAAGTGAAAACAGTGTGATGTTCACCTACTATTAACTATAACGTCTGATGAGTGCACATTTATTACATTTGAATGCCACAAACATGGCATTTGAAGACCCACATAGTCCGGTCATCCCGCCTTAGCAGAAACGTGCCAATTATGCCCGCTAAATGGCGCCCAGCTGACCGGTGGCAACGGCGAGTTTTCGACCGAGGAGTTCAGAATCTTGGTGCGCCACCTGGGCGCCTATTATGATTTTAACGTCATGTTGGTTACATTCATGACGGGGCGGCACGGTGGCTAAGTGGGTAGCACCGTCACCTCACAGCAAGAAGGTCCTGGCTTCGATCCTCAGGTGGGACGGTCCGGGTTCTTTTCTGTTCGGAGTTTGCATGTTCTCCCCGTGTCTGTTTGGGGTTTCCTCCAGGTGCTCCGGTTTCCTCCCACAGTACAAAAACATGCAGCCAGGCTAATTGGAGACACTGAATTGTCCTATAGGTACCGAGCCGCTAGGATGCATAAACCAGTGCATCGTAGTGCCGGTCCCAAGCCCGGATAAATAGGGAGCGTCGTGTCAGGAAGGGCATCCGGCGTAAAAACTGTGCCGAATCAATAATGCTGATCTCGATCCGCCGGCGACCCCTAACGGGAGCAGCCGAGGAAATAGAGGTTACATTCATGTGTTATTGAGCATTAATACAGCTCTATACGATGGGCTCATATTAAACATCCAAACGAATCATTTCATTTCAGGTGATTGTTTTTGGGAGGTGAAAACAGTGTGATCTTCACCTACTATTAACTATAACTTCTGATCAGTGAGCACATTTATTACATTTAGATTAGGACAGAGAGTAGGTGATTTAAAAAAGACTGAGTTAAACATTATTTCTAATAGGATAGAAATCTGGTTTGTGGTTTATTATTATTAGACAATTCCTGGATGTGTCACACTTGGGTGTGCCATGTTTGTGGCATTAACATTTACAGCCCTGACCTCATAAAATCAGACAGTATTGACACGATTGTTCAATTTCTACAATTTCAAACATCTGCTTGACGTTTACCCCTCCAACCTTCCTGCTTTGAAGAGTCTGTACCTTTTGCGCAGGTCTTTCCATGTGCTAATGTTTTAATCTCCCATCAAACATCAAATTCTAAAGATCTTGATTCTGTTGGACTGACAATTAAACCAACTTTTCCTGCACTGTTATTATCATTGCTTGTAATGATATGTTACCATCCCTGAATCAGAGCACTGTAAGATGCACTGGCCCTCATTAAGTCCACCTCAATAGAAAGGTTTCTCACCACGTCATTAAAATGAGTTCAAATCAGGATGAACCATCGATTCCTCTCCAACCTCCAACCGGTGCTGAAGGAAAAAGTCAAAACTAAGAGTAAAACAAATCCTGCTAAAATGTGGAGTAGAGGTTTAACGTTTGGTCCTTGCCGAAGCAGAAATAATGCACCCCTGTGCTGCCAGCAGGAGGCACTGACCATGGTGGTGAACAAGACAGCAGTTGCAAGTCACATCAGTCCGTGTACTCCGCAACGATCGACAGCAGAACTGTGATGTCGTCTGGCTTTCCTCCTATAAAAAAAGGTATTAAGGCTATTAATGGCAATATCACATTACTCAGTATCGTATAAACACCTGAATATAAGAAAATACACTCGCTATAGAGAGTAATAGAGACAAGAACAACTGCAGGGCAAAAAGGAAGAAAAAAACTGGGTCATCAGGTAAAACTGGTCGACAATGCTTTTAGTTGATGATATTAATAGACGTACATAGACAATCGTTTAAAAAAAGCAGTATTTATTTATTAATTTATTTAGATTAAGAATATTTTTATTAGTTATGCATTTCCTCCCAATTTAGCGTAGTCAATTTGACTTCCGCTGCTGGGGGACTCCTGATTGAAGTCGAGGTGGGTATATTGCTGCTCATGCCTCCTCCAGCCCTTAGCAAAACCCTTTTTTTCACCCGTGCATTCTGCACAGGCGCCTCTCTATCTGCTAATCAGGGTACTTACACAGAGTTTGAAGACCCCACCCACATAGTCCGGTCATCCCACCCTAGCAGAAACATGTCTGCTACAGGCACTGCCAATTATGCCCGCTAGATGGCACCCAGCCGGCCGGTGGCAACGCCGAGTTTTCGAACCGAGGAGTTCAGAATCTCGGTGCGCCACCTGGGCGCCTATTATGATTTTAACATGTACGGTACGGTAACTAAGTGGGTAGCACTGTCGCCTCACAGCAAGAAGGTCCTGGGTTTGATCCCCAGGTGGGGCGGTCCGGGTTCTTTTTGTTCGGAGTTTGCATGTTCTCCCCGTGTCTGTGTGGGTTTCCTCCGGGTCTCCGGTTTCCTCCCACAGTCCAAAAACATGAATTCAGGTTAAATGGAGACACTGAATCGTCCTATAGGTACTGAGCCACTAGGATGCATAAACCAGTGCATTGTAGTGCCGGTCCCAAGCCCGGATAAATAAGGAGGGTTGTGTCAGGAAGGGCATCCGGCGTAAAAACTGTGCCAAATCAATAATGTGGATCACGATCCGTCGGTGACCCCTAATGACAGGAACGGTAGGAACTCATTACACAAGATTCATCAGTTCAAGTTTAATGTCAAACACAGTCATGGACAATTTTGTATCTCTAATTCACCTCACTTGTCTTTGGAATGTTGGAGGAAACCCACACAGACACGGGGAGAACATGCATATTCATGCGACAGTGCTACCCACTGAGCCACCGTGCCGCCCTAAAAATGCAGTAAGCACTTTCCAAAAATAAGCTGCTCCAATGCCATGTACTAGAGACTAATCTAAACCATGGTCCACGGATCCAGTTACCTCTAACAGCTATTAAGGTATTCCTCCACTTTAAATAACTGCTGGCTTAATAGCTGCTGCACTGAGTGATGAGCAATAAACCTAATAGATTTCAATTCGTCATGCACTTCAGAAACAGCATGAAGTCTAAAAATCGAAATCAAACGAGTTCCTTAAGCAACGCACTCCAGTTTCTCTTCCAGACAGCTGGCATTATATAATATGTTAGCATTTGACGCTGGTCAGCCTGTGTCTCATAACTTTGTACCTTTCAGCTGAAGAGGTCATAAGATAATTAATGACCCCTTCTCATGTGGCGCCAGGAGCATTTTTAGAAAGTGCATAGAGACCAGAACGTGAGGGCATGCAGCAAGCCTCGGTGTCCCAAGTGTTAAGTATGTCTATGCTTCAAAGGAAACATTATAAATAAACTTTTAACTTTTAATTGTAATATTTTTAATGTCATTATACAACCAATTTAAAATGTAATCAGATGAGTAGGACACTAAATGCTGATACACATTTTACATTTACATTTTCAGCATTTGGCAGATGCCTTTTATCCAAAGCGACTTACAAGACAGTATACAGGTCCTTCTCAAAAAATTAGCATATTGTGATAAAGTTCATTATTTTCCATAATGTAATGATAAAAATTAAACTTTCATATATTTTAGATTCATTGCACACCAACTGAAATATTTCAGGTCTTTTATTGTTTTAATACTGATGATTTTGGCATACAGCTCATGAAAACCCAAAATTCCTATCTCAAAAAATTTGCATATTTCATCCGACCAATAAAAGAAAAGTGTTTTTAATACAAAAAAAGTCAACCTTCAAATAATTATGTTCAGTTATGCACTCAATACTTGGTCGGGAATCCGTTTGCAGAAATGACTGCTTCAATGCGGCGTGGCATGGAGGCAATCAGCCTGTGGCACTGCTGAGGTGTTATGGAGGCCCAGGATGCTTCAATAGCGGCCTTAAGCTCATCCAGAGTGTTGGGTCTTGTGTCTCTCAACTTTCTCTTCACAATATCCCACAGATTCTCTATGGGGTTCAGGTCAGGAGAGTTGGCAGGCCAATTGAGCACAGTAATACCATGGTCAGTAAACCATTCACCAGTGGTTTTGGCACTGTGAGCAGGTGCTGAAAAATGAAATCTTCATCTCCATAAAGCTTTTCAGCAGATGGAAGCATGAAGTGCTCCAAAATCTCCTGATAGCTAGCTGCATTGACCCTGCCCTTGATAAAACACAGTGGACCAACACCAGCAGCTGACATGGCACCCCAGACCATCACTGACTGTGGGTACTTGACACTGGACTTCAGGCATTTTGGCATTTCCTTCTCCCCAGTCTTCCTCCAGACTCTGGCACCTTGATTTCCGAATGACATGCAAAATTTGCTTTCATCCGAAAACAGTACTTTGGACCACTGAGCAACAGTCCAGTGCTGCTGTTTCTGGTTCAAAAGTGGCTTGACCTGGGGAATGCGGCACCTGTAGCCCATTTCCTGCACACGCCTGTGCACTGTGGCTCTGGATGTTTCTACTCCAGACTCAGTCCACTGCTTCCGCAGGTCCCCCAAGGTCTGGAATCGGCCCTTCTCCACAATCTTCCTTAGGGTCCGGTCACCTCTTCTCGTTGTGCAGTGTTTTCTGCCACACTTTTTCCTTCCCACAGACTTCCCACTGAGGTGCCTTGATACAGCACTCTGGGAACAGCCTATTCGTTCAGAAATTTCTTTCTGTGTCTTACCCTCTTGCTTGAGGGTGTCAATGATGGCCTTCTGGACAGCAGTCAGGTCGGCAGTCTTACCCATGATTGCAGTTTTGAGTAATGAACCAGGCTGGGAGTTTTTAAAAGCCTCAGGAATCTTTTGCAGGTGTTTAGAGTTAATTCGTTGATTCAGATGATTAGGTTAATAGCTCGTTTAGAGAACCTTTTCATGATATGCTAATTTTTTGAGATAGGAATTTTGAGTTTTCATGAGCTGTATGCCAAAATCATCAGTATTAAAACAATAAAAGACCTGAAATATTTCAGTTGGTGTGCAATGAATCTAAAATATATGAAAGTTTAATTTTTATCATTACATTATGGAAAATAATGAACTTTATCACAATATGCTAATTTTTTGAGAAGGACCTGTACACTCTAAGCATTTGAGGGTTAAGGGCCATGCTCAAGGGCCCAACAGTGGCCACTTGGCAGTGGTGGGGCTTGAACCAGCGACCTTTTGATTACAAGTCCAATACCTTAACCACTAGGCTACAACTGCCCCTACACACCCAAGGACTGTAATGAAATCATTATTGTTTGTTCGTTTATTAGGATTGTAACATCATGTTTTACACTTTGGTTACATTCATGACAGGAACGGTAGTTACTCATTACACAAGGTTCATCAGTTCACAAGTTTATATCAAACACAGTCATGGACAATTTAGTCTTGCATGTCTTTGGACTGTGGGAGGAAACCGGAGCTGCCGGAGGAAACCCACGCAGACACGGGGAGAACATGCAAACTCCACACAGAAAGGACCCGGACCGCTCCACCTAAGGATCACACCCAGGACCTTCTTGCTGTGAGGCGACAGTGTTACCCACTGAGCCACCGTGCCACCCAAATCATTATTAGTCATGCCACACTACCAGCTTGTATTTTAAGAGGAAAAGCTCTCTCTTAAAATACAAATTACAATAAAATAAAATAAAGGAATGAGCAAATAGGAGATAAAAACAAAAGATGTTCACACATTGACACCAAACAACTAAGTTTACTACCGATAACAACTAGTGAACTGTATTTAATTGTATTTTCTCATTAAGTATGTCCAAATTTCCACTACAATTCAAACCTGAAAGCTTAAACTCTTCATGGTGGGTCGTCACATATGAAAAAGGATTTTACAAAACAAGCAAACCGGAATAGAGAATTATTATACTGAGAGACGTGGACACTAATATTGCCATGTGCTTAACTGTGATGGGCAAAAAGGTAGGAGCTTCTTTCTTGAACAATGTAACTGGCCCATGTGATCAGCAACAAACTGATTCAAGGTTTAAGGTGCTGATTTTGGACCTGTGTTTTGTACATTAGCTTCTGAACACATGTGCTGATATGTTTGTTTAATTCGTATTGCCATGTCAGCTGCGATGGCTATTATCATGGTTAACTAATAGATTATGTAAACGTTAAGGTGGTGGGTTAAGAGTGTTTGTGTGACTATGAGGGTCTAACTTATATGGTGTTTGTAATTGCAAGTGATTCCAAGAATGTAAGCAGGGTTTTTTTTTTGGGGGGGGGGGGGGGGGGGAGATTATGTTCTGATGGTGTTTATTTGTTGGCATGAGTAGAGGATGTGTTGGATAGAAGTTCTTGATTTACAGAGGGGGCAAGTGGGGTCCTGGTCTCCTTTAGGCAGGTGTGTATGGGTCAGTTTGGTGTGTCCTACGCGGCATCTTGTGTATATACATTGTTCCCATCGTTTCTTGGGGTACTGAGCTTTATCAGCGTTTATGGTAGGGTGGATCTCGTATAGTTTGTTGTTGGTATGCGTTTCCCATTCTCTTTGCCAAACTTCTGCAGCGTATGCTTTAATGGTTGGTTTGAGGTCAGATGGTGGGTAAGGACATTGTTGGAGTGGGGACGTTACAGCTCATGTGCTGATATAAAACTTACGTCAGGAACAATTCCTTTCCGCTGCTCTTATCAGGTGTTGCCGCATGTGTTTGATTTGGCACCGTTTTTACGCCAGATGACCTTCCTGGTGCAACTCTGTATTTATATAGGCTTTAGAACAGCAGTAAGAGTGGACGGTGGATGTGTGCCCCCTGTATTGCCCCATGCCTTCTGTATTTTTGAGCCCAACCCGGGATTTGAACCCTGAACTCTGCTGATACCAGCACTGTGGCTCTTCCCATTACGCCATTGTTATCACTATGACTTTTTAAATGATTTAACTTGACAGAATTGTTACTTAGGGTGGCATGGTGGCTCGGTGGGTAGCACTGTCGCCTCACAGCAAGAAGGTCCTGGGTTCGATCCCCAGGTGGGGCGGGCCGGGTCCTTTCTGTGTGGAGTTTGCATGTTCTCCCTGTGTCTGCGTGGGTTTCCTCCCACGGTCCAAAAACATGCAGTCAGGTTACTTGGAGACACTGAATTGCCCTATAGGTGAATGGGTGTGTGTGTGTGTGTGTGTGTGTGTGTGTGTGTGTGTGTGTGTGTGAGTCTGCCCTGCGATGGACTGGTGCCCCGATGTAAAGCTGGGATAGGCTCCAGCACCCCGTGACCCTTATTCCCCCCCGTGACCCTTATTGGATAAGTGGTTAAGAAAGTGAGTGAGTGAATTGTTACTCACCTCTTACGTTTAATCCATTATCACAAGCAAACTGTGCAAACGGTGACATGTAATTGGGGTCGTATGCTAAAACATGGGCTTGCTCCGCAATACTCTTGGCTGTCTGCTGGATGCTCTCGTAATTGGCGTTCTAGAAAAGAATGTGCAATTTTAAAACCTCAACTTTCACTTCTCTATTACATTGTGACCGTCAAACTAAAACAACAGTACCTTGAGTTTTTTTAGTTCTTGTAGAATCATGTAGTCTGGCATGTTGTCAAAGAGTCCATCTGTGGCTGTGAGGATGATGTCTCCTAGCTGGACATCAAATGATGAGCTGTCGGCAGCTTCAGGGCTAAAAGAACAGAAGAACATACAGTCGTTAAAATAATAAATTTGCATAGTGTTGTTAGTTTTTGGTCTCATTTTCTTATTTATGTTTAGATCAGGGCTCCGGTGGTGGCGGCACTGGGCAAAGACGCAACACATCCAGTTTTTGTGCATAAGAGTTATTTGTATATTTGTTGCTGTACTTATGCACAAAGCTTTTGCCAAATAATTATGAACTCAATGGGTTAACAACACTGCTTTAAAAAACTCTGTGACTGTGCAGTAACAAGGCAGATTGCACCTCACCACTGAGGCATCAGGTGTAGCCTCACATCTGAACTGACAATAAACCCAATTTCAAGGATGCTGGTAGGTAGAACAATGCAACAACACAGTTCTTCAGGGAAAAAGGAACGAAAAAAAAACTGGACCAGTTCAAGTCCGGCTCCTTCCAACAGAAGAGCTGGCAAATCGGTGAGGAAGAAACAGTGGTAAATAGAAACACCTCCACCTGGAGTAGGGCTGCAACTATCAATTATTCTTGTAATCGAGTATTCTATCGATTATTCCAGCAATTAATCGAGTAATCGGATAAGAAATACTTTTGCTTTAATAAAGAACAAAAATAAATACATATAAGATTAAATAAGACGTGTCTCTTAAAACAAACTGTACATTTTTATTCCTTGCATACAGTACAGTTTAAAGAGAACATTTTTGAACTGTGAAAACAAATGCATAAATGTTATACTGAGTTTTCGTTTTTTCAGCTTAAAATGATCTCAAACTTTCTGTGGTTTTCTCTGTCCAGTCTCCTGTTCGCTATTTTCTCTCTTTCTATATTTTGCAGTTCGCGCTATCAAATCTCGGCTGCGTCCTAAATCGCTATGTTCACACTGAACAGTACGCAGAAGCGGTGAGCGTGTCCAAATACATAGTACTCATTAAACTGTACGCAAAAGTACCTGTTTAAGTATGAGATTTCGGACGCAGCCCTCGGCTTCTTCACGTCACTGCCCACAGCGTAAACGCGTTGTGCAAAAGTGAAAGTCGTCCGTGCGAAACACCGTGAGCTGTATATAGTTGTATGGATTAAACGATGCCTCGATGCAAAAAATTTGAATCGATGATTTTAATAATCAATTTACTCGAGGAATCGTTTCAGCCCTAACCTGGAGCAAATCAATCCTCAATGAGGCACAGATTGCCCGATTGCATCGTGCTTCCTCTCCGTTTATGCCGATCCCTGCTCTGACCGAGGAGATCGGAGCTAACCCACGCCCCCTCCGACACATGGGCAGCAAGCCGCATGCATCTTATCACCCACACATTGACGAGTGTGGCGCCACCTAGCGTTGTGTACGGAGAGACACACCCTAACACGAACTCTTTCCTCATCTCCGTGTAGGCGCGTCTAATCAGCCAGCAGAGGTCGTAATTGCACCAGTCTGACAGAGAGAGACCCATATCCGGCTTAGTCCCGCCCTCCTGAACAACCGGCCAATCGTTGTTCATGTGGCCGCTCAGCCTTCAGCCGGCAAGGCAGAGCTGAGATTCGATACGATGTGTTCGAGATCCCAGTCTGGTTGAAGCGTGTGTTTTTAGCGCTGCGCCACCTGAGCGGCCAGTAAAACCTATTTTAAGCTGAATTCTCCAGCAACATACCTCCCTCAACTAACACAATCAAAAACAGATCAAGAAGCAAGTATGCTTTTCATGCCCTGTAGAACCTTTGCTCAGGAATCAGATCAGATCATTTGACCTGGATGTTTCCCCACAGCTTATTATAATTCCACATCGCACCGTATGAGCACATGTTTAGATTCACCCTGTAGCTTCAAGTTGAACTATTGCAAGGTCATTAACTCTGAAAACACTGGCCGTCTCTCAGTAAGGCCAGTCTATCCAAGCAAATACCAGGCACACGCTTACACAAGCATCCTGCTGTCCCTGAATTTAAAATAAATAATGAAATAAATAGGAAAAGCAGATTACGGATTTTGTTCAAAACATCTGGCCACAAATCACTCCTGGCTCACCAGTATAAAAGCAAACAGCAAATCATGTCAAGTTATACAGTATTTGTTGGTAACATTTTAATCCTGGACAGATTTTTAGTTATTACAGTTTTACTACAGTATACAATTAAACATTTACTGAAACAGTGGTTCAATTTCTCTATTGGGTAAATACGTACTCCACAAATCTCTTTCAAAATGAAACACAGCCCTCAAAACCACGTTCTCTCTTCTCAAAACTGATTCCTTCCACCAAAATAACACACACAGCAATCATACCCTTACGCTGATCTCTTACACAGCATCAATTAAACACTGATGTGATCAATTTAAAAACGTCCATCCAGATGGTCATGTATGTTTTTGCTTAATGAGGTCATGTTATGCATCAAGGTGTGTGGAAATACCTGTCCTTCTTGATTTGGTAAAATATTGGGTTTGTTTGATTGATTACTATGATTTTAGAGTCATGTTTTTCATCAGTTCAATGTCAAACACCATCATGGCCAATGTCAGTGTCACTGCAGTGCTGAGAATCATCCACCACCTAAATAATACCTGCTCTGTGATGGTCCTGTGGTGGCCCTGACCATTGAAGAAGAGGGTGAAAGCAGGTTAAAAAGTTATGTAGAGAAATAGATGGACTACAGTCCAAGGTAAGTGAAGCTGATAAAATGGACAGTGTGTGTAGAAACAAGGAGGTGGTTTTAATGTCTACAATTCATCTAACTTGCACGTCTTTGGACTGTGGGAGGAAACCAGAGCTCCTGGAGGAAACCCATGCAGACACGGGGAGAACATGCAAACTCCACACAGTAAGGACCCGGACCACTCCACCTGGGAATCAAACCCAGGACCCTCTTGCTGTGAGGCGAAAGTGCTACCCTCCAAGCCATCGGTCCGCCCCTTAGCATTTACAGCACTACATGTACACCGATCAGCAATAACATTATGACCACTGCCAGGTGAAGTGAATAACACTGATTATCTCTTCATCACGGCACCTGTTAGTGGGGGGGTGGGGGTGGGGGGGGGTTATTTGGCAGCGAGTGAACATTTTATCCTCAAAGTTGATGTTAGAAGCAGGAAAAATGGACGAGCGTGAGGATTTGAGCGAGTTTGACGAGGGCCAAAATGTGATGGCTAGACGACTGGGTCAGAGCATCTCCAAAACTGCAGCTCTTGTGGGGTGTGTCCCGGTCTGCAGTGGTCAGTATCTAACAAAAGTGGTCCAAAAAAGGAACAGTGGTAAACCGGCGACAGGGTCATGGGCGGCCAAGGCTAATTGATGCACGTGGGGAGCGAAGGCTGGACCTTGAGGTCCGATCCAACAGACGAGCTACTATAGCTCAGACTGCTGAAGAAGTTAATGCTGGTTCTGATAGAAAGGTCAGAATACACAGTGCGTCGCAGTTCGTTGTGTATGGTGCTGCATAGCCGCAGACCAGTCAGTTAGGAAGATGGTCCTAATGTTATGGTTGATCAGTGTATATGCAACACAAATGTCACCTATTTTACGTAGTATGTGGCAGAACTCAGTGGATTTCACCTATTTAAGTACAAAGAAAAACACTACAAAGAAAATCAGTGCACAGTGTTACTGCAATGCAACGTGCTCAGCCGATCTGAAAAAAAAAAAAACAATCACTCTGCACCTCGCTTCTTATCCTGAACAGGCCAGAGGAGCTCATCCAGATCTGCTGCGATGTTCTCCCTGGCCAAGCAGCAGGGGAAAAATACTTGGCATGGCGACTCTATCTCTGGCATCCATCTGCGTAAATGTCATCACATGCCACCTCTACTTCCTGGAGTAGTGCCACTTGCTCGTGTGGTCTGTGTTCCACCACCATAATGGAAAGAATTCGTCTACTGGATTTAGAAATGGGGAATATGGTGGAAGGTACAGCACTACTTGTTGGTGAACCAGTTGTGGACCAGAACAACAGGTATAATGTGTCTTGAATCAACACTAGCTGAGGATGAAACCAGTATACACCGATCAGGCGTAACCTTGTTTCTACACTCACTGTCAATATTATCAGCTCCACTTACCATACAGAAGCACTTTGTAGTTTTACAGTTACTGACTGCAGTCCATCTGTTTCTAGACTTAGTCTGCTTTCAGCCTGTTCTTCAATGGCCAGGACCCCCGCAGGACCACCACAGAGTAGATATTATTTAGGTGGTGGATCATTCTCAGCACTGCAGTGACACTAACATGGTGGTGGTGTGTTAGTGTGTTTTGTGCTGGTATGAGTGGATCAGACACAGCGGCGCTGCTGGAGTTTTTAAACACCTCACTGTCACTGCTGGACTGTGAATAGTTCACCAACCACAAACATCTAGCCAACAGCGCCCCGTGGGCAGCGTCCTGTGACCACTGATGAAGGTCTAGAAGATGACCGACTCAAACAGCAGCAATAGATGAGCGATCGTCTCCGACTTTACATCTACAAGGTGGATCAACTAGGTAGGAGTGTCTAATAGAGTGGACAGTGAGTGGACACAGTATTTAAAAACTCCATCAGCGCTGCCGTGTCTGATCCACTCATACCAGCACAATCAGTATATGTATATATTATGATTTTAACTTCATGTTTTACACACTTTGGTTACATTAATGACAGGAACGGTAGTTACTGGTTACACAAGATTCATCAGTCCAAGTTTAATGTCAAACACAGTCATGTGGGAGGAAACCGGAGCTCTCGGAGGAAACCCACGCACATGGGGAGAACGTGCAAACTCCACACAGAAAGGACCCAGACCACCCCTGCTGGGAATCTAACCCAGGGCCTTATTGCGGTGAGGCGACAGTGCTACCCACTGAGCCACCCGTTTGATTATTTACAGTGCATTGATGATTGCCACAGAGCCGTACAGACTGCTAAGTAGTGTTGAAAGTAAAAGAAACGATTATTTGACTCATTACATTCACAGTCCAGCAGTGACAGCGAGGTGTATAAAAACTCCATCATCACTCATACCAGCCCAACACACACTAACACACCACCACCACCACCATGTCAGTGTCACTGCAGTGCTGAGAATGACCCACCACCTAAATAATACCTGCTCTGTGGTGGTCCTGGGAGAGTTCTGATCATTGAAGAACAGCATGAAAGGGGGCTAACAAAGCATGCAGAGTAACAGATGGACTACAGTCAGTAATTGTAGAACTACAAAGTGCTTCTATATGGTAAGTGGAGCTGATAAAATGGACAGTGAGTGTAGAAACAAGGAGGTGGTTTTAATGTTATGCCTGATCAGTGTATCATGTTCTATTTGAGTGCAACAGGTTCATGAGTGAGACTAACTGGTAATCAGTGTGTTGCATTTTGAAGGTCATTCTAGGTGACCAAAGTGTGCTAAATGATGCACTGTGATTTAATATGACATAAGAGTATAAACAAATGAATTGTACTTAAAGTTGAGCAGTTTGGAGTCATGTTGTTGATACATGTGCTTCAACTTTTCAGATGTGTGTCCACAGGTCCATTTGTGTGTATAAAATGGGGAAAATAATAATGCTGGAAAACTCTAAATGCTTCCAAAAAGATCTGCTGTTTTTAGATCCAGTCTTCTCTGTAAAGTCAGAGATCAGAGTAAAATGATCTATGAGTATGTAGGACGTTTTTTAAACGGAATACTAATTGTAGTTTCAACACGTGTGAGGTCCAGAATACTTGCTAGTTGAAAGTACACCACTAGGAAAAAAACTGCTTCTGTACACAAACCGGATTGGCTGATACACAGAGGACATCGAGTCCACCCCTGTGCCTTATAAAACTTTGGACGAACATTCTTGCTGGCAGCAGTTCAGCACCCGCGGTCTCCCCACCTTTCAGTTAAAATTCCCCTCAGTGATTAGACACAGGCTGGCTCGGTGTGTTCTGCTAGAACAAGGATTTAAAGTGAGGTGACTTCCTTTATAAGCTTACTGGCATGTGTTAAGATATACACCGATCAGGCATAACATTAAAACCACCTCCTTGTTTCTACACTCACTGTCCATTTTATCAGCTCCACTTACCATATAGAAGCACTTTGTAGTTCTACAATTACTGACTGTAGTCCATCTGTTTCTCTACAAGCTTTTTTTAGTCTGCTTTCACCCTGTTCTTCAATAATCAGGACCACCACAGAGCAGGTATTATTTAGGTGGTGGATCATTCTCAGCACTGCAGTGACACTGACATGGTGCTGGTGTGTTAGTGTGTGTTGTGCTGGTATGAGTGGATCAGACACAGCAGCGCTGCTGGAGTTTTTAAACACCTCACTGTCACTGCTGGACTGAGAATAGTCCACCAACCAAAAATATCCAGCCAACAGCGCCTCATAGGCAGCATCCTGTGACCACTGATGAAGGTCTAGAAGATGACCGACTGAAAAAGCAGCAATAGATGAGCGAACGTCTCTGACTTTACATCTACAAGGTGAACCAACTAGGTAGGAGTGTCTAATAAAGTGGACATTGAGCACAACACACACTAACACACCACCACCATGTCAGTGTCACTGCAGTGCTGAGAATGATCCACCACCTAAATAATACCTGCTCTGTGATGGTCCTGTGGGGGTCCTGACCATTGAAGAACAGCATGAAAGCAAGCTTGTAGCGAAATAGATGGACTACAGTCAGTAATTGTAGAACTACAAAGTGCTTCTATATGGTAAGTGGAGCTGATACAGTATGATTGGCCCGTGGCAGCATTCAGATCACACAGTCTGCCCAATATAGCGTGACATTACTGTACTGTAGCCTAATTACATCGGTTAGCAGGGACGTGTGGACACATGGCCTTCAATGATCAAATTCAGGTCCAGTAGAGATAATGAGCCAAACATCAGCATGAGAGTCTAATCAAGAAGGGAATTATGTGATGTTTGTGTACTGTTAAGGGTTGATTAGTAGTAAAATGCTAAGTGTATGCGTTCGTTGTTGTTGTCAAAGAAACTATGTAGACAAATGATGCTGGCATTTCATTTTTGACATGTAAAAAAGGCTGGATTTGCAAGTCATATCTGTTTATTTAAGCAACTTTGATTCCGTTCCATCTGTTACAAAGCTGAAGTTAAAGGAGAACCAGAACTGTTCTTTACCTGTCATTAAGAACTGAGCCCTCCGCCTCTGGTGGAGCAATCGAAAGCTGGAAAGGGGTGTTGAAATAGTGCTGCTGCTCATCAGATCTGTGCACCACTTCTCCTCCCCGAACAACCAGAAAACCTGAATCGCCCAAGTTAGCCGTGTGGAGTCGATGGCTTTGTCTGTCCAGCATCACTATACACGCTGTGCTGCTTCCTAAAGCAAACAGAAAACAGCTAATTAAATATAACTTGTGTGCACGATGACACGGATCTGTACAGCTTAATATCAGTCTCAGAAAACAAGGAGGATATACACCCATCAGCCATAACATTAAAACCACCTCCTTGTTTCTACACTCACTGTCCATTTTATCAGCTCCACTTACCATATAGATGCACTTTGTAGTTCTACAATTACTGACTGTAGTCCATCTATTTCTCTGCATGCTTTGTTAGCCTCCTTTTACGCTGTTCTTCAATGGTCAGGACCCCCCACAGGACCACTACAGAGCAGGTATTATTTGGGTGGTGGATCATTCTCAGCACTGCAGTGACACTGACTTGGTGGTGGTGTGTTAGTGTGTGTTGTGCTGGTATGAGTGGATGAGACACAGCAGCACTGCTGGAGTTTTTAAACACCTCACTGTCACTGCTGGACTGAGAATAGTCCACCAACCAAATATATCCAGCCAACAACGCCCCGTGGGCAGCGTCCTGTGACCACTGATGAAGGTCTTGAAGATGACCGACTCAAACAGCATCAATAGATGAGCGATCGTTTCTGACTTAGGTAGGAGTGTCTAATAGTGTGGACAGTGAGTGGACACAGTATTTTAAAACTCATACCAGCACAACACACACTAACACACCACCACCATGTCAGTGTCACTGCAGTGCTGAGAATGATCCACCACCTAAAAAATACCTGCTCTGTGGTGGTCCTGTGGGGGTCCTGACCATTAAAGAACAGGGTGAAAGCAGGCTAAAAAAGTATGTAGAGAAACAGATAAACTACCGTCAGTAATTGTAGAACTACAAAGTGCTTCTAAGTGAGTGTAGAAACAAGGAGGTGGTTTTAATGTTATGGTTGATCAGTGTATATACCATGACGTCACTGACACTACAGCAACATGATGGTGAGCCAGAGCGAAAGCATTTTTATTACAAATCGTTTTACATGATTTTTTCCCCAAAATAAACTCTAACACAATTAATTCTACGCAAACCTGTCAAAAGTAGAGTGTCGCATGCCTACTTCAATTCTGTATTAACTCTACCCTGAATAAAACAATTATGTATCATCTTCTGCTTATTTGACTGACACTTTTAATATTATTAGACTTATTAATCTATGGGCTGAAATCCAACACTCACCTAACAGAGGTGCTTTATTCTGGAGGAGCTCATAGTAGCTGGTGGTTAGGATTCCTACTGGATTGCTTGGCACAAAGCGGCCTTCCTTGACCAGCCTTTCGCACGTCCTCATGAGGGTTCCAGAAAACAAAGAGGGATCGACACCATAGTCCCGCCAGCCACCCACTCCATCGGCCACACCTACGGGAGAAAATAGGAAGAAGTGGAAGACTGATAAGAATACGATAATTCAGATACTGTTTGACTAAAAATGTGATGACAGACAGACGAGTCCCTGACTGAAAGTACAGTGATGATTGCTGGCACACAAAAAGGAAAGCGGTTCTGGAAAGATAAAAAGGCAAAGACTTGAGAAGGTCCTTGAGTTATTGTTAAGGGATTTCGGAGGTCATTGCAATTACCAGCCTGTTATTTGAATTCCAGCCCTGCTAGCTGCCCACGAGATTTACATAATGCAAAGATAATGATTTATAATCATGCAAAACCTGCGTATTCTTATGAACGTCACAGTTCAGTCAGAACTCTTGGATGTAACACCACAGCACCAGTAAAGATCACTGGCATTCAAGCAACATAAAATTTAGCCTTTAAGGACAAACATGCCAAACTACCTTGTTTTTGTCAACTTGGCGACTTTAACAAACCCAGATGGATTAATGTCCATGATTAATCTGCGCTCACACTAGCAGGCAACAAGTTGCTGTTAAAATATTTGATAGTAATTGGCACCAATCCGATACTCTGTCTTGGTATCCGTCCGATATTGGCCCAAATCACTGGATCGGATATCGGAAGGAAAAAAACGTGTAATCCGATCCGATACTGTTCCTTAATGTAAATAACACTTAATGTAAATAACACTTAATGTAAATATTACTTAATGTAAATAACACTTAATGTAAATAAGGCCATTCAGAAATGAAAACACACTGATCTACTTAAACTTTTAGCATTTTAAAAAATCATCTACTACTGCCACATCTAAAAACACTGTTTTATGGTGTGTCGTATAAAGTGTCTACAATTGGAAGATGTGGATGTCAATCAAACACGATGGACCAATTAGAATTGACGCAGAATTTGGTGGTTGAAATTTTCCGTTAAAGTTCTGTCACGTTTATAGATTATTAAAAACCAAAGCGCGCTAATTATTAAACCCTGCTGGATTTTGTCTGTGGCTAAACGGGAAACAGTGTAGTTTGTTTTATTTCATAACACTAATGGATTAATCGTTGAGAATGTGAGAGATCTCCAAGCCGGGACAAGATAGATAAATTTTTTTATTTTTTTATTATTTAATTGTTTCATTTTTATTGTTTATAAATAAAATATTTGTATTATATATAATTTTTTCGCTGCCTCTTCAAGGTGTAGACTTGAGAGTTGACAGATCTAGAATTTTATATTGAAATTATAATTTATTTGTTAAATACAGATAAAGTTGCACTTTAAATTTTATTTTAAATGTTTGTACGGTGCTGTTAAACAAGCCAAAATGCTGCTAAATGTTCTGTGTGTAAAAGTAAAAATAAAAACAGCAGTTTTGTATAAGTGTGATGTAGCTTCTGTATTTATTCCTTTAGAATATTTATTTCAGTCTGAGCATTGTTATATAGATAGCTACTTTAACCATGGTGCATTGAGAGAAATGATGGTATCGGATTGGTATCGGCAGATACTCAATTTGCAGTATCGGTATCGGACATAAAAAAGTGGTATTGAGCCAGTCCTAGTAATTTAGTAAGCGCTGTTCCAACTATTCTGAGTGCATCATCTGAATTCCACATGCTAGATAGTAAAACTGTTCCCTGTACAGATCTACTGTTGCTCTGTTGAACTTTTTTCCTTTCTCATATGCACTTCCCATATACGACCTGTAACGCCATGTCCAGACATACATCATTTTTTTAAAGTGCAGTAAATAAGTCTTAGACCCAGGCGCTCAGGTGACGCAGTGGTAAAGTATGATAGCCCACTACTGCTGAGATCCGTGTTACCAGGTTTAAATTTCAGCAGTGCTATCTATCAGCCGGTCTGGTCAGGTCTCTAAGTGCACAGGGTTTTCAACTTGTGATGCAGGGCTCCTCTGGAGTAACTGGACCCGGTACAAGAAGATAGATGGATAGATGGATGGATGGATGGATGGATAGATAGATATAGACAGACAGATAGATACAGACAGATAGCTAGGCAGACAGAGAGATAGATAGACAGATAAAGACAGACAGACAGTTGGATAGAGAGACAGACAGATAGATAGACAGACAGATAGATAGATAGAGACAAACAAACAGACAGAGTGATAGATGGATAGATAGATAAACAGATAAAGACAGAGACAGACAGACAGACAGAGATAGATAGACAGATACTGTACATACAGATAGATAGACAGACAGACAGAGACAGATAGATAGACAGATACAGATAGACAGACAGACAGATATATAGATAGACAGACAGATAGACGGACAGATGGATAGACAGACATACAAATAGATAGATAGACAGACAAACAGGCAAATAGACAGATAGATATACAGACAGACAGAAGGATAAATAGATAGATAGATAGATAAATAGATATATAGACAGACAGACAGACAGACAAATAGATCTTTTGAAGATAGACAGGTAGACAGACAGACAGTTTATTGATCCCGAAAGAAATTAAAAGTACAAAAAAAATTACATTTACAGAAAGTGGCTGGTGAGTGTTTTTTTTTTTTAACCAGTGCACCTTTAATTTTGGAACAAATAACCAAAATTGTATAATTATTAAATATTTTGCTATCTAAGACATGGCTAATGTTAGCAAGGGCAGCTACAACCATCCGCAACACTGTATTGTTTCAAAACAGGGAAGTGAATTGTGATATGTAGATAGCTAAGCTAAATAAGCTGTAAAGTGCACACAATACTAATTCAGAAATATCCGATTTATATATAATAATAATAATAAATACTGTGTATAACTAAATAACGGCGTTTTTAAAAGGACACGGTGTGACGGGCGGGTAAACTTGATGAGAAGTGAAATTTTGAAGGCTTTGTTGGCATGCCGACATGTTTTGCGGTGCAAGCTAACATGCTAACATGCTAACGAAGAGCTGAAACGACTTACCCAAAACATCGGCGGATCTGTGTCGGGCAATAAAACAGGCATCATCGCCGTAACACATGCCTTTCTTTAAAATCCCCTTTCTAAAATCCTTCCCATATCCAAAGCTAGCGGATACCAGGCTGTAATCGCGGCTGTCTGTTTGGGAAAGGCCGCCGATGACAGCCCGGGCCAGAAACCTTCCGTATGAGAGCACGGACAACATCCCCCGAGCTCCAGCTTCAGTCCGGGCTCCGGTACACGGGCTCAGCCCGCTCAGTGGGCTCACAAAGCCGCTGTCCGACCCGCCGGTGAGCTGGAGGAACAACCGAACCGATCCAGAATCCAGCCCAGAACAGTCCGGTGATGCTTCTCTACGTTCTTATTTCTTCTCCTCCCTGCGTGTTATTGTTATATAACCGCGTCCACACTTCACACAGACCTGTCCGTGTATTATTTAGTGATTTAAAGCTGTCCGGAGGTGGGTGAACTCCTGCTGCTCTGGCTCCATTCCGCAGTTCTTTTATTTGCCCCGCAGTTCTTTTATTTGCCCCGCAGTCCCGTCCGCTCGCTTCTAGCAAAACTCCCCAGTCTTGTGACTTGTGACGTCACACAGTTTTACGCAACTCGGATCGCTTTACCTTTCACGGCCGCTGCTCAGAGGTCACGTGACCTCACTGCACACGTCACAGCACGGCCATGAGGGGGGCAGGGGTGGGATTCGGGGGTAAGTGGGTGACCATACACACACACACACACACACACACACTCAAACTCAAAAGAAGCTTTATTGGCATGACAAACAAGGACATTCGTATTGCCAAAGCAAGTTACAGAGAAATATTAAAAATAAAAATAAGAAAGAACAAAAATATACAGAACAGTTACATGTGCAAAAATATAAAATAGAATAAAATATTAATAAAAACAGTGCAAAATAATAACAATAAAAACAAATAAAACACACACACAACAAACGTTTTTTTTACTACCTCAATATTGTAAATGTCACCTTTTTAATTGTTATTATTTTGCACTGTTTATATTAATATTAATATTCTATTTTATTTTATATGTTTGCACCTATTGTAACTGTTTTGTATATATTTGTTCTTATTGTTATTTTAATTTTTTTATTTATCTGTAACTGAGCTTCGGCAATACGAATGTCCTTATTTGTCATGCCAATAAAGCTTTTTTTGAGTTGAGTTGAGTTTGTGTGTGTGTGTGTGTGTGTGTGTGTGTGTGTTAGTATTTACTGGTGCAAGAGGAGGACGCAAAGCCCATAGTACCAACAAAAGACACTATAATAAATATTCTAATATTCTGGGCAGCTGTAGCCTAGTGGTTTAGGTACCAGTCCAGTAATCAGAAGGTTGCCAGTTCAAGCCCCACCACTGCCTTGGTTGCAACTGTTGGACCCTTGAGCAAGGTTTTTAACCCTCAATTGCTTAGATTGTATACTGTCACAACTGTAATCCGCTTTGGATAAAAAGAGTCTGCTAAATACAGAAAATGTAAATGTAATTCCAGTAATAAATATTCTGATTCGAACATTTACATTAACAGACTGAGGGATGTAACTACAGGGCGTGGCGGGTGGGGACCCTCCATGACATGAACCCCCCACAGCACTGTACCCCCCCCCCCATTGCTTTTATATATATATATATGAAATTTGTTAAGGGGGCCCAACATTTTTTTTGCACTGGGGCCCATGAGCTCCTAGTTAAGCTGCTGAATGGACTCACAGTATATTATATTCTACTATAATGTTGTATAGCTGTACATTTATATCGTTATCTGTATATATTGAACAGATGGTGCTAATCTATGTAAGTAATGTTTGTTTTGTATTTAATGTGTATTAAAACTGTGAGGGACTATGCACCCAAGTTTTTCACTCACCTTTTACATGTGTTAATGTGACGTGACAATAAAAGTGATTTGATCTGATTTCAACTTGATATGCAAATTTGCACATAGTATTGTTTTATTTGCACAGCCTAAATTGCACACATAATGTCTATAAGTGCACCTTTTAGGGTTACCCCCTTTAGTTTTTGTTCTGTGTTAGATGTCTTATATTCTTATTCTTTCCTGTACTACATTGTCATGTGATAATTATAAATTGCTGCTGTAACACTGCAGGTAAACACAACGACGTAGTCATGATGCTATTATCACTTACTTGGATGTTTGCATCATATAGACGCAAGCAGAAAGTCATGTGACCCCACTTTACACGTCACAACAAGGCCGCAGAGGGGACAGGGGACGATTAGGGTCTTGTTTCCTGCCATCTCAACAATTAATGGGAACCTTGACAGATCCTCACACTGCACAAAGCTAGTGTTTGGAATATGTTCATTTATTCATTTTAGAATTACAGAATTATGTTAATTCATTTACAGAATGTTTAATAACGTTTAATTTAATATTTCTTTTACAAACATTTTGGCTGGTGCTACGATGCAACATTTCTTTAAATACAAATGGTTCTTTAACAGTATTGTTGTAAAACCAACTTTTATCACTATACAGGAATATTTAAATTTAAGAATAAACAGATATTTAAGGGTTTTGTTCAATATTATTATTATTATTATTATTAGAATAGAATAGAATAGAATGCTTTTATTGTCATTGCACAGTGCACAACGAAATTTTTGAGCATCTCCTTGACGGTACATGTATGTACACACAGACATGTATATATATGTATATATATATATATATATATATATATATATATATATATATATATACATGTATTTACAAAATAAACATATACATATCTAGATACAAAAATAGTAGTAGTAGTAGTAGTATTGCACTTCACATGTTCATATGTAAAAAAAAAAGCATGTTCATTTTGACCAAAAGCATTTGCCCTTAAACAAGCTTTAAATATACATTATATGGCCAGATGTATGCAAACACCTGACCATGACTTGGTTGGTCATGACTCTTGTTTATGACTTCTACTCTCCTCTGCAAACTTTTTTAAGTGTGTCTGTGGACATTTGTGACAATTTAGCCAAAAGGCCCTTTGTGGGGCTTGTCACTAATGTTGAATGTAAATTCCAGGTTTGTAGTTAACATCCTAATTTACTTCACACGTTTTTAATAGGATTGAGATCAGGGCTTCCTGCAGGCCACACATACTGTTATAATTCCTACAAAGCTCGGTGTGTCGGTGTAGAAATGTTTTAGCGCCATCTGCTGACTGAAGTAGTGCAGCACAGTCTTAAAACCAAAACCCTCCAATGTTCACGCTGAAATGAATGTGGGATTGATTTCTTATGCCTATTTAAAGATATTTGAATCAAATGTAGATTTCTTTTTAAGGAATGTATTATTTTATCACAATCCCAGACTGAAAAAAGTAAAAAAAGTACCCATGTGTGGTTGACATTCAAAACATTGATCATATTTGTCTGGGCATGTATGTGAAGTTTGATTTAGGTAGATGTTATTGATAAATGTGAAGCCAACAGAAGTGCATTTCAATAATCAGTGTTATTCACTTCACCTGTCAGTGGTCATAATGTTATGCCTAGTCAGTGTATGTTCTAATCCATTTGTGAGAAGCTCTGAGCCCACTAGAAGTCCATTGATTTTTTCAACTGTCATGTAGTCTTCAAGTGATGAGAACCTTGGAGATTGTGTAAAGCCCAGTAATATACTGGTGCCGTGTATCTTATATATCAATGTGTTTGTATTAAGTGGGTGGGAGCTCAAGTCTCAATACTGTGGTGACATTAATTAAACGCAAAATAATAAAAGAAACATAGGAAAATATCATGTTATTTAAACATTGGTGGCTGGGTGGAAGTTAATTAAAGGACTGTGCATCAATTTCTGTGTGACACTTTAAGCTTTACCGTTTATAGTAATGCTGACTTTTGCTGTCACTCCTTCTTAAAGTGCTTGTGGTTCTTAATCTGTGTTGGTGTGAGTGAGGATAAACTCCTCTTCAAGATTTCTCTTCCAAATGCTTTAAGCTAATCAGAACTGATGAACATTTAATGAACAATGCAGTATAGATCTTCAAGATCAGCCATCTGGAACTGTGATCTTTAAATTACAATCGTGTATATGTATATATCCCTGACATGTCAGAGAACGACATTAAGATATCATCAGAGAATAGGTGGGATATCTGTCTCAATTCTTTTTCAAACCATCTCAAAAGACAGATATTTCTGGATTGGAAGAAAGATCTGGGTTGTATGGAAGTTGGGACAACAGCGAGAGACCTGTAGCTATCCAAGATATAGCTTTACATCTTTGCAAGCTAGCAGAGTGTTAAATACAACAACATAGTCTTAAATATTATGTATTTTCTTCAGATTACATATAAAAGGTAGCATTTGTATGGACAAAGCAGAGCAAGCCATAGCTTCCATATTGATCCACAGTGAATCGATACTATTATTGCACCAACTAGTCATGTGTTTTATCAGAGCAGACCAATAGTACAGCTGAAAATATGGTAGGCCAGCGCTGCCTTTCTCCTTTGGTTTCATGAGATTAGAAAGCTTCCGTCTGGGCTTGAAAGGTGTGACAGAACATTCATTCTGATTACATTTATTCTCTCAAATAAGTAGATTGTTAGTGAGCACCATCTAGACCGGTCAGCTTTAATTCTGTTTACTAAAGGTAAATCTTTAAGAGTTGGTGTTATAAAGATGACTAGATATGTAAAGTTATCTATAGATAGGTTAAACATGGAGATTTATGTTATAGAAGGCAGATTTGTTATATTAAGTGAAAGTGCTCTGGATTTAGACAAGTTGATTTTATATCCTGAGAGAGACTATACTGAGAGATGTTTTCCAAAATTACAGGACTGATCAGGTGTAAAAAAAAAAAAATCCAGATTCCACTTGGTCGAATGCCTTTTTCGCATCAAGTGAAACTATGAGAGTGAGTTGTTCGTATTTATGAGTAAATTCTATAATATTCAATGCACAACATAGACCAGGGGTGTCAAACTCATTTGCATTATGGTGGCCCTCAGGGGGCCGATTGTAACGTATCCTGCTGTGATTGCAGTCTTGGACGATTTGTTGTTTTTCTTGGAGGCTAAATTCTGTGTTTGGTGTCAAAATGCCAAATTTATACTGTATATTTATAATGTATATCTGTATTTATATTGTACTCCTTCACCACAGACACGGCCTCATAACACAAGAGACGTACCAATTTCTCTTCTTGAAGCACAAACTTGTTTTCACTTTCCATCTTTTATAAAATTTTCTCCTTCTGCTTCAGTTTTCTCTTCTTGTACATTTTGGGATTATTTGTAAATATTTCTCAACACCGCCTCAGTTAAACGCCGATGTGGAAACACTGCCATCTGGTGGTGGGATGCGGTCACTTTGCGGGTCACAAAATCGGCATGCATTGTGGGAGATGCAGTTTATGTACGATTTTACACTGTATTTTAAGACAATCATACGTCTTTTAAGCTCTCGCAGGCCACATAAAATGACATGGCGGACCGGATTTAGCCCGAGGGCCTTGAGTTTGACACATGTGACATAGACTGTCAGGAGCTATATCTCATCTATATAAATGCAGTATGGTTGGGTTTAATTATCTTTGGTAGTACTTGCTCCAGCCTACGTGGTAGGATTTTAGCTGTACTTTTATGGTCAATATTTAACAGACTTATAGGCCTTGTGGATCTTTTCCTTTTTTTTAGGATCAAACAGATTGGTGCCATTTTCTCAGAGATTGACTTGTGATCTGATAGGCTTTGAAATACAATGGATGAATAAAATGGATGGAACTTCTGGCCAAAATACTTTGTAAAATTCTGGTGGGTATTCCTCTCTGCCAGGTGTTTTATTAGATGCCACTGCTTGAAGCTCCTCCAAGAATTCCTCTTTAATAATTGGTGCATTGGGAATATAATTTAGGGTTGTAATAGTTGTTTTTTATTGCTTTGTACTAAACTGTTGGGCAAGAAGTCGACTTAGTTTGTTTAAAGATTTGTAGTATTTCTGTTAGGAAAAGAGAAGCAATTTTTATACAGCTTATGTAAACCAGATTAAGTTTCATGTGCATGACACAGTGAAGTCCAGTGTGATTGGTTAGGATTAGATTTGTGATTTGTTCTAAGCGTTGTACTTCTGTCTCTAGATCTCAAAGTTTCTGTAATTATGTTTTGTAAAGGATGAAGTATAGGAGCTAATATGACCTTTATAGCTTTATTATAGCTTTGGCGTTGTACTACAAGGTGGCTGGTATGATGGGTGTGTGATGGTTATACTGACTTTCCAAAAATCAGAGGTGCGTTTACACATTGTAGAATAAAATGATCTGTTAGTTAGTTGAGATGAATTAAATCTCCATGAAACCTCTGGAAGGTCAATGATTTTTAAAATTGTCCTGTAGTCTCCAAGTCATGACTCCAAGTTTGGCTTGTAAAATGGTGAATGAAAACACTGGAGATTGTGTGAAGCCCAGCAATATACTGGTGCCCTGTATGTTATTCATCAATCTGTTGTATTAAGTGGGTGGGAACTTATCTCACAATAATGTGGTGACATGAACTAAATAGTAGAAGTAGTAAGATAAACATAGAAAGTAACACACTGTAGTATAAAATATATCATGTTATTTAAACATTGGTGGCCGGGTGGCAGTTAATTAAAGGACTGTGCATCAATTTCTGTGTAAGTGACACTTTAAGCCTCACCGTTTATAGTAATGCTGACTTTTACTTTTGCTTTCACTCCTTCTTAAAGTGTTTGTGGTTATCTGTGTTGGTGTGAGTGAAGATAAACAGAACTGGTGTACAAGTATGTGTGCATGTCTTTCCACTGCCATTCTGAATTAGCTTCACATTTATCCTGTTTGTGGTGCAATTTTTCATGCTTGCTGTGATACTCGGAGGAATATTTGTGCTACAGTTTCCCCCTCGAGACTGTGTGTGTGTGTGTGTGTGTGAAGTACTATTAGTTCCGGGTATAGTTCACTGACCTCATGATGCTCTCTCAGGTGCGTTATACCCTTGTAATTCACCAGTGAATCTAAACACGAGAACTGACTGTGCCTTCAAGTGCATGTCGGACCGTTGGACGGTAGGTGCCGCCCACAGCACTGGAACTCCATGTGCATGGGTAAAATACAGCAACAATAAAGCATGGTTCTCGGCTGAACTCAGACAGCTTCGGAGGGAAAAGGAGTCAGCATTCAGGAGTGGAGATAGAGTTCTCTACAAAGAGGCCAAATACAAGCTGGAGAAAGGTATCCGATCAGCAAAAAAGGAATATTCAAAAAAGCTGAAAAGCCAGATTGCTGCTAACGACCCAACTTCAGTCTGGAGGGGCCTCGAAGAGATCACTAACTACAAGGTGCGAAAGCCCCCCCTTCTCCTGAATGACTGTCAACTCACCAACGACCTGAACGAGTTCTACTGCAGATTCGAATACAATAAGGACAATTCTTAGCCTTTCTCAGCCAATTCTTCATCCTCCTCCTCCACCCTGGCTCTCTCACCTCTGTCCCTGGCTCCTTTAACCATCAACGAGCGGGACGTTAACAGACTGTTTAAGAAACAAAAGGTGAGAAAAGCTCCTGGACCAGACAGAATCTCTCCATCCACCCTTAAGCACTGCAGCAATCAACTGGCACCCACCTTCACTCACATTTTTAACAGATCATTAGAACTTTGCTCTGTTCCTTCATGCTTCAAAACATCGACCATCAAAACATCGACCCCCAAAAAACGAACATTTCTGGACTGAATGATTACAGACCTGTAGCCCTGACATCTGTAGTCATGAAGGTCTTCGAACGCTTGATCCTAGCCTACCTGAAGACCATCACAAATCCTTTACTGGATCCCCTGCAGTTTGCATACAGAGCAAATAGATCTGTCGATGATGCAGTCAACGTGGCCCTGCACTTCATGCTACAGCATCTCGACAGTCCTGGAACCTATGTTCGAGTTCTGTTTGTGGACTTCAGCTCGGCTTTTAACACCATAGTGCCAGAGCTGCTGCAGGTCAAACTGTCCCAGCTGTCAGTGCCGGATGCCATCTGCCGGTGGATCATGGACTTTCTGACAAATAGGACACAGCAGGTACGGCTAGGAAAACACACTTTAGACCAGCGGAACCTAAGTACTGGTGTACCACAAGGCTGTGTGCTTTCACCCCTTCTCTTCAGTCTTTATACCAATGACTGTGTTTCTAAGGAACCAGCTGTAAAGATCCTTAAGTTTGCTGATGACACCACTGTGGTGGGCCTCATAACCGATGGTGACGAGTCTGCCTACAGAAAGGAAGTCGAGCAGTTGGTCTCCTGGTGCAGCAACAACCACCTGCTGATCAACACACAAAAGACTGTAGAGATGGTGGTGGATTTCAGGCGCAACGCGCCCTCCATACACCCCCTCACAATTAATGGCTCTATGGCCTTAGTGGTGGAGTCACTTAAGTTCCTGGGCACCACCTTATCCAGGGACCTAAAGTGGGAAAAGAACACACTCTCCATCGCCAAGAGGGCTCAGCAGAGAACGTTCTTCCTGAGACAGCTGAAGAAATTCAACCTGCCACAGAGTCTGCTGATCCAGTTCTACACAGCAATAATAGAGTCCATCCTTACATCGTTCATCACCATCTGGTTTGGTTCCTCAACATCACATGAACGAGCCAAACTCCAGCGTATAATCAGGACAGCAGAGAGGATCATTGAATGTAGTCTGCCAACGCTTCAGGACATTTACAACAGCAGAGTGCTGAAGCGTGCCGGCAAAATTACAGCAGACCCCACTCATCCTGGACATCACCTTTTTCAAACTCTTCCATCTGGCAGAAGACTCAGGACAATAAAAACAAACACATCAAGACACGCTAACAGCTTTTTCCCCAGAGCTGTAACACTTTTCAACCAAAGTTGTTCTCTTGGGCAAATGTTGGTAAATACTGGTTAACAGTCCGTGTGCTGTCGGGTCTGTTAAATATGTTCTATGTTACATGTCATACATGTGTAATTGTCTGTACTGTTATGTGTATTGTGTGTACTACTATGTGGACTGTTGTATGTATCATTGAGTGTATCACCAAAGCAAATAAAGTGATTCTGATTCTGATTCTGACCACTGAAGAAGGCTGTAGAGGGTTTGCAGCACACTTTCTCTGCAAGGCCGTCACCTTACATGTTGCACAGTAAAAAAGCTATCAAAGACTTCGTAAAGGATGTGGATCAAAATAGGATGAGCCATGTACAGCAAGTAGACACAAGCCGGAGCCTGATCGACCCATCATCTGGTCATCTGGGTGAGGGTGTATGATATACACTGATTAACCATAACATTAAAACCACCTCATTGTTTCTACACTCACTGTCCATTTTATCAGCTCCACTTACCATGTAGAAGCATTTTGTAGTTCTACAATTACTGACTGTAGTCCATCTGTTTCTCTGCATGCTTTGTTAGCCCCCTTTCATGCTGTTCTTCAGTGGTCAGGACCCCCACAGGACCACTACAGAGTAGGTATTATTTGGGTGGAGGATCATTCTCAGCTCTGCAGTGACACATGGTGGTGGTGTGTTAGTGTGTGTTGTGCTGGAATGAGTGGATCAGACACAGCAGCGCTGATGGAGATTTTAAAGACCTCACTGTCACTGCTGGACTGAGAATAGTCCACCAACCAAAAATATCCAGCCAACAGCGCCCCGTGGGCAGCGTCCTGTGACCACTGATGAAGGTTTAGAAGATGACCAACTCAAACAGCAGCAATAGATGAGCGATCGTCTCTGACTTTACATCTACAAGGTGGACCAACTAGGTAGGAGTGTCTAATAGAGTGGACAGTGAGTGGACACGGTATTTAAAAACTACAGCAGCGCTGCTGTGTCTGATCCACTCATACCAGCACAACACACACTAACACACCACCACCATGTCAGTGTCACTGCAGTGCTGAGAATGATCCACCACCTAAATAATACCTGCTCTGTGGTCCTGTGAGAAGCTAACAAAGCATGCAGAGAAACAGATGGACTACAGGCAGTAATTGTAGAACTACAAAGTGCTTCTATATGGTAAGTGGAGCTGATAAAATGGACAATGTGTGTAGAAACAAGGAGGTGGTTTTAATGTTATGGCTGATTGGTGTATTATCCCTGTGTCACTGCATAGATTATTTTAGTAAAGAACTGCATCATGTTTCTCCTCAATAACGTTCTTTGTTTGATGCAGTACATCAGTTAAAGCTTACATACAAGTATCACGTTCTAAATACATCAATAAATACATGTAAGTGTGAGGTATTTTATGGCAGTGGAATTTCAATGACTTTAGCAGTTTATTTGGAATTTTCTAAAATGTGGTAGGTCAAAAATATACAGACAGCCACTTAGTTTATTAATTTGTTGGTGTAGAAACTCTTTCTATGTGAGTATTTAAATACATTCACCTCCACTGCCCCCTTTTACTGAACAAAATTACTGTACATGAAAAGTGAGTTTTCACACTAATCTTGGCAAAAGACCAAAGAGCCACAATATGGTGATAAGAAAATGTATTTACATGGTTAGATATAATTTTACAACCAAAATAAAACAGGTCTGTCATGTACTAGAAGCTTTTGGAACACAGGGAACACTGTCCACAGTCAACAGAGCTTTACATTGCCATGACTTTAAAGGCCACAAGAAAGAAGTCACTGCATCAAAATCTGTGGGTACAGTCAAACTAACCCTGTGTATATTGTCACAGTGAAGTCACCACCTGTCGTCAATCATAATCACTAATAAGAAATTAGACAACACTGCCAGACAGTTGAAGACATAGGAAAGACTTTCTACATCATCAAATTAATAATCTAAGTTGTTGTAAGTATTTTGGACATAGACGTACATTTCAGTCATGGTAAAGATATTTTTGGATAGAGAGGTGCTAAACAGAAAAAATACAGAAAAATTATTGCAGACATCCCAGGGGTGTAAAGACATATGTACATGTTTCCTACACGTACAGTGTATCACAAAAGTGAGTACACCCCTCACATTTCTGCAGATATTTAAGTATATCTTTTCATGGAACAACACTGACAAAATGACACTTTGACACAATGAAAAGTAGTCTGTGTGCAGCTTATATAACAGTGTAAATTTATTCTTCCCTCAAAATAACTCAATATACAGCCATTAATGTCTAAACCACCGGCAACAAAAGTGAGTACACCCCTAAGAGACTACACCCCTAAATGTCCAAATTGAGCACTGCTTGTCATTTTCCCTCCAAAATGTCATGTGATTTGTTAGTGTTACTAGGTCTCAGGTGTGCATAGGGAGCAGGTGTGTTCAATTTAGTAGTACAGCTCTCACACTCTCTCATACTGGTCACTGAAAGTTCCAACATGGCACCTCATGGCAAAGAACTCTCTGAGGATCTTAAAAGACGAATTGTTGCGCTACATGAAGATGGCCAAGGCTACAAGAAGATTGCCAACACCCTGAAACTGAGCTGCAGCACAGTGGCCAAGATCATCCAGCGTTTTAAAAGAGCAGGGTCCACTCAGAACAGACCTCGCGTTGGTCGTCCAAAGAAGCTGAGTGCACGTGCTCAGCGTCACATCCAACTGCTGTCTTTGAAAGATAGGTGCAGGAGTGCTGTCAGCATTGCTGCAGAGATTGAAAAGGTGGGGGGTCAGCCTGTCAGTGCTCAGACCATACGCCGCACACTACATCAAATTAGTCTGCATGGCTGTCACCCCAGAAGGAAGCCTCTTCTGAAGTCTCTACACAAGAAAGCCCGCAAACAGTTTGCTGAAGACATGTCAACAAAGGACATGGATTACTGGAACCATGTCCTATGGTCTGATGAGACCAAGATTAATTTATTTGGTTCAGATGGTCTCAAGCATGTGTGGCGGCAATCAGGTGAGAAGTACAAAGATAAGTGTGTCATGCCTACAGTCAAGCATGGTGGTGGGAATGCCATGGTCTGGGGCTGCATGAGTGCAGCAGGTGTTGGGGAGTTACATTTCATTGAGGGACACATGAACTCCAATATGTACTGTGAAATACTGAAGCAGAGCATGATCCCCTCCCTCCGGAAACTGGGTCGCAGGGCAGTGTTCCAGCATGATAATGACCCCAAACACACCTCTAAGACGACCACTGCTTTATTGAAGAGGCTGAGGGTAAAGGTGATGGACTGGCCAAGCATGTCTCCAGACCTAAACCCAATAGAACATCTTTGGGGCATCCTCAAGCGGAAGGTGGAGGAGCGCAAAGTCTCGAATATCCGCCAGCTCCGTGATGTCGTCATGGAGGAGTGGAAAAGCATTCCAGTGGCAACCTGTGAAGCTCTGGTAAACTCCATGCCCAGGAGAGTTAAGGCAGTTCTGGGAAATAATGGTGGCCACACAAAATATTGACACTTCAGGAACTTTCACTAAGGGGTGTACTCACTTTTGTTGCCAGTGGTTTAGACATTAATGGCTGTATATTGAGTTATTTTGAGGGAAGAATAAATTTACACTGTTATATAAGCTGCACACAGACTACTTTTCATTGTGTCAAAGTGTCATTTTGTCAGTGTTGTTCCATGAAAAGATATACTTAAATATCTGCAGAAATGTGAGGGGTGTACTCACTTTTGTGATACACTGTATATGTAAAGATTTACCTGAAGTCGCATCACCTACCATGAAATGAACCTTTTCCCGTGTAATATGTAATTTGCTGTGAAACTCAAACTGTAAGGTTTTAACATTTGTGTAGCATTGAAGTGCCTCTTGTTTACAGGTTAATTTGCACTATGAGGCGTCCTAGCAATCCTGTCAAAGTGTAAAAGTGTCAAAGTGTAAAGCAGCTAAAAGCACGACTCGGGTAACTGAGTTTGGAGAAATCCCAACCAATTCTGTGGATGCTGGGGTTAAAACACGGATGGAATTTTCGTCTTTGAAACAGAACATGAAGCCTCGCACCATCACTAAATATTCTAGGTTTACATACAACTATCAAGGTAGCTGTGCTGTGTATTGTAGCTTAAATTTATTCTATCATTCAGGTTATGAGTGTAAATTAATGACTGCTGTGAAATGTGGCACATTACTTACAAAAATCAAGGTCTGTGAAATTAAGCACATTGTCCCGTGAATTTAATAGTGCCCTGTTTATACTGTATTTACACCTTTTACTAGTGACTTTTAACTGTATTTGAAAGAAAAAACAGGAAAGCTTAAGTAATATCATACATCATACTGAGTTGAATAATTCTTATCCCTTCTTCTTCTTTTTTTTTTAAAGTTATGATTTTTATTTAGATTAATATCCCTGTTTAACTGTTCTCACAGTCTGGAAAGTGTGAATGCTGTGTTAATCATTGCAGACCATGTTGCACCCGTCTTACAGTGACTGCACATCCTCATTAGTTATTCATAAGCTTTGTGCAACTATTGGAATTAGATTCTAAGGTTTAAACTACAGCTTATGCACTTACATCATTGCATTCAGTATTACTTTTTTGTTAGTTAGTTTACTGAGTGAACGAAAACTTATTTATATGTTATTTTTGTATCTGCAATCAACTTCTGCACACATTTATTCTATATTACAGTGGGTCTCTGGAAAGAGTGTGTGTTAAATAATGGCATCCACACAGTCTGGAGCTTTATATTGAGAACTCGCAGGTCAATTAATTGCTTTACCTTAAGAGACCTGTTTTTCCCTTTCATCCTTCTTGCAGAGTTCACATCACTCCTAAAAGTTTATGGACACCTCTTTTAATAAGTGAGCTTGGCTGTTTTATACGCGTTTACACCCATACTTCCACCGAAAAATGCATTAAATTAAGCATACAGCCATGCAGCCATCCACAGACATATATCAGCAACACGGCCATGTTTCCAATAAGCATTAAGTTAAATATAAAGTGTTAATACACATCCTTTATTTATTCATCCATAGCCACTTTATTTTAATTTAATTTAATTATTGTTTTTTTTTGTTTATGCATTTTCTCCCCTTTTTCTCATGACTTTAGCGCATCCAATCACCCAATTGCATTATGCTTCCTCTCTACTGAGGACAGTGGGACAGTGGTAGCCTAGTGGGTAGAGCCTTGGGCTATCAACCGGAAGATTGGCAGTTCAAATCCAGGCTCTGCTATGCAGCCACTGTTGGGTCCTTGAGCAAGGCCCTATCTGCTCTATCTGCTCCAGGGGCGCCGTAAGTTGGCTGACCCTGCGCTCTGACCCCAGCTTCCAAACAAGCTGGGATATGCAAAGAAAGAATTTCATTGTACTGTACATCTGTATATGTATATATGACAAATAAAGTATATCTTCTCTTCTTCAAAAAATCTACTGATGCCGATCCCCGCCCTGATTGAGGAGTGAGACTGACACGCGCCCCCTCCGACACGTATGCATAGCCGACTGCATCTTTTCACCTGCACAAGGCGAGTTCATATGTGGATCAGCTTTTTGTACTGAGAGCCACACCCTGATCAACGAATTATAACTCAACTCTGTGCAGGCACCATCAGTCCGCCAGCAGAGCCACACCCTGATCAACGAATTATAACTCAACTCTGTGCAGGCACCATCAGTCCGCCAGCAGAGCCACACCCTAATCAATGAATTATAACTCAACTCTGTGCAGGCACCATCAGTCCGCCAGCAGAGCCACACCCTGATCAACGAATTATAACTCAACTCTGTGCAGGCACCATCAGTCCGCCAGCAGAGCCACACCCTAATCAACGAATTATAACTCAACTCTGTGCAGGCACCATCAGTCCGCCAGCAGAGGTCGTAATTACACCACTTATGAGGTTATGGCTTCGGCTCCCACCCTGTATGAACAACAGCCAATCATTGTTCATGCAGACGCCCAGCCCAGATGGATGGCAGAGCTGAGTTTCGAACCGACGAGTTTGAAATGTCAGCTCTGGCGTGCTAGTGTGTTTTACCGCTGCGACATCTGAGCGCCCATAATTTTAATTTAAGATAAAGACAAGATGAGTAAACACAACATGCAGCTTTTAATTGCTCATTCTATATACTAAAAATAAGGATTAATCACCCCTTGAAAAAGTAATTGCCCCCTTTAATCTAACTGGTTGTGCCACCTTCGGCAGTAACAAGTGAAATCAAACATTTTGCAGTAAGTTGTGATGAGTCTTTTATCTATATAGAGCAGAATTCATGGTTCCATCAGTTATGACAAGTCCTGCTCAAGCAACGCAGCCCCAGACCATCACACCCACACCGCCATGTTTGACTGTTGGTATGATGTTCTAATGGTGGATTTAGGGCAGATGTAACAGGACCAATAACAAGTTCTACCTTTGACTCATCAGTCCACAGAGTATTATCATAAAAGTCTCAATGGTCATCTAGACATTTTTTGTCAAATGCTAGATGAGCCATTGTGTTCTTTTGGGTCAGCATTGGTTTGCACCTTGCAAATCTGTGCCCAGCGTCACTCTTATTGTGGAATCGTGTGTATTACCCTTAGCTGAAGCAAGAGAGGCCTACAGTTCTTTAGATGTTTTGTGACCTGGCTGATGCTTTTTTTGTTGCTAGGCTGGCCACTCTCTGAGGCTTAGCAATGCAACACATTGCCAGACAGGTTGTGCTAGTAAAATTGCCTCGCTGTGGCTTGTGAAAACGTACTTAATTGTTAAATAAATTTGAAGAACTGGTGAATAATTTGCGGTTGTAGCTTAGTGGTTAAGGTACTGGACTAGTAATCAAAAGATCGCTGGTTCAAGCCCCACCACTGCCAGGTTACCACTGTTGGGGCCTTGAGCAAGGCCTTTAACCGACAATTGCTTAAACAATATACTGTCACAGTACTGTAAGTCACTCTGGTGAATTTAGAAGGTCAAGCGGGAAATACTTTTTTACATAGGTCCAGGTTGGCTGAACAACGTTAAAAAAGCATTTTGTGTTTCTTTGTCTAAAATTAAAAGTAGTTTGATGATCTGAACCTTTAAGTGTGACAAACATTCAAAAACAGAAGAAAAGGGGAAGTGGGCGAATATTTATTTACAGCACTGTAAATTATATTCTGTTTGTACTCAAGTTCCCTTTGTGTAAAACGTGTGTTCTTTCATAATTTAAAGTTATTCTGTTTGTCAAAAACCCAAATAACGGAGACAAGTAGAAAGCTAGAAATGACTTTTCCACTCATGCATACACAGTGTGTTAGATGCTAAGCTTTATTTTCATCTTTTCTACCTGTAAAATGAAACATTGATGTTGATGTGATACAAGAACTATTTACACTGTCAATACAGCAATACATGTATGAATTACAGCCATGTCAGTGTAACTAGTAAGTAAACATTTATTTATATAGCACTTTCCTAAGACAAGCTACAAAGTGCTTCACAATCAATAAGATACAATATGAATTAAAGAAATAAAACACACATAAAATACATATAAAACCAGAAAAACAACAAAGCTACATCCATGGGTGGAATAAAAACAGACATTAACCATACAAACTGTGCAGCTCCATCTAATAAACAATACAACAGGAAACATCATCTAGTGTCCATTCTCAAAGGCTAAGGTATAAAAATATGTCTTAAGCCTTCTTTTAAAAATCTCCTTTGACCCAGCAAGTCTAATATCCAATATCCCATAATAACTATGGGATGAAGAGATATATTATGGAAAATATATATGAAATATGGCAGGTATAGATTTGAATGGCTGTTGCTTTGCCTCCTTTTACTAAATAATAACACGATCACACGTAACATTAGCAGGTTCCACAAGTAAACCAAACAGACACTATGTGTTGTTTATTAAGGGTCTGTGCTCCATATTGATCGGTTGTTATTATGTAACAGGTACGTGTATACAGTATATATCTTGTATAGTTGGTAAGAATAGGCTCTTGTCAATATTGTACCATGATATATTTTGTTTTAGCCACCTACAGGCACTCGGTACTTTCACCTGTTTTAATGCCTTTTGAACACGAGAGACAATCAATAGCCTATTTGAGAGTCCTGCTACGTTTCTAAATAGACCAAGAGCCATTTAAATAACTGTTCCATCACATAAAACATATGGGTATAATTTAAATTTAAAAAAATTAATTAGTACCACAGGACAGCCGGTATCAAAAACAACACATATGCCCATCGTCGTGTCTTTATTCAGAGTTGTTTGCTCTTTCATATCTCTAGATTCTATTGCAATTAGGAAGGCAGCTCTGTCTATAAATCTGTGACAATGTACAACCATCATTATTGTATTGTTTTCTGCAAATGACACGGAGGCGGCGGATACACCTTCAAAATATTTCCACATTTACATTTGAACAAAAGTAATATGCAAGAATGCTTTCCGCTCGCTTATCAACACTTATTTAAATTTCAAATTTAACAATGAACCCTATGAAAACAGGATACATTATTGCCTTCTTATGAGGCTCGTGCAGTCTGTTTCCCCTGAAGCCATAAATAAAAGGCAATAAAACTGAAACTTTTAATAAGCCCCTATAATATGTCCCTTAGGGGGTTTATAGACTGTATTTAGCATTTTAAGCTAAAGAAGCAGTTGACTCCTAAGCCCTGTTTGGCGTTAATAACAAAAAGAAAAATGACAGATGCGTTCCCTGTGTAATTGCTCAAACCTTGTGCTTTCAAAATATTTAACCCAGAGAACTGAATATTATCTGAAAATGATCAAATCACTTTATAAGTGCATGTATTTTAATATACAAAATGGTTTTATGCAGATAAGGTGGGAAACTTTTGAAAAATGTACTTTCTTTGTACTTGGAATGTCATTATTACATGATGGGGGGGGGGGGGGGGGGGGTAATATCTTCCGTACACTACTCAAATACTGAAAATCAAAAATCACCCAACATATAAAGGTTAAGCCACCTCCAGCCTCTGCTTGCTGAACCCCAACATACAGTGTATCACAAAAGTGAGTACACCCCTCACATTTCTGCAGATATTTAAGTATATCTTTTCATGGGACAACGCTGACAAAATGACACTTTGACACAATGAAAAGTAGTCTGTGTGCAGCTTATATAACAGTGTAAATTTATTCTTCCCTCAAAATAACTCAATATACAGCCATTAATGTCTAAACCACTGGCAACAAAAGTGAGTACACCCCTTAGTGAAAGTTCCTGAAGTGTCAATATTTTGTGTGGCCACCATTATTTCCCAGAACTGCCTTAACTCTCCTGGGCATGGAGTTTACCAGAGCTTCACAGGTTGCCACTGGAATGCTTTTCCACTCCTCCATGACGACATTATGGAGCTGGCGGATATTCGAGACTTTGCGCTCCTCCACCTTCCGCTTGAGGATGCCCCAAAGATGTTCTATTGGGTTTAGGTCTGGAGACATGCTTGGCCAGTCCATCACCTTTACCCTCAGCCTCTTCAATAAAGCAGTGGTCGTCTTAGAGGTGTGTTTGGGGTCATTATCATGCTTGAACACTGCCCTGCGACCCAGTTTCCGGAGGGAGGGGATCATGCTCTGCTTCAGTATTTCATAGTACATATTGGAGTTCATGTGTCCCTCAATGAAATGTAACTCCCCAACACCTGCTGCACTCATGCAGCCCCAGACCATGGCATTCCCACCACCATGCTTGACTGTAGGCATGACACACTTATCTTTGTACTCCTCACCTGATTGCCGCCACACATGCTTGAGACCATCTAAACCAAACAAATTAATCTTGGTCTCATCAGACCATAGGACATGGATCCAGTTATCCATGTCCTTTGTTGACATGTCTTCAGCAAACTGCTTGCGGGCTTTCTTGTGTAGAGACTTCAGAAGAGGCTTCCTTCTGGGGTGACAGCCATGCAGACCAATTTGATGTAGTGTGCGGCGTATGGTCTGAGCACTGACAGGCTGACCCCCCACCTTTTCAATCTCTGCAGCAATGCTGACAGCACTCCTGCGCCTATCTTTCAAAGACAGCAGTTGGATGTGACGCTGAGCACGTGCACTCAGCTTCTTTGGATGACCAACGCGAGGTCTGTTCTGAGTGGACCCTGCTCTTTTAAAACGCTGGATGATCTTGGCCACTGTGCTGCAGCTCAGTTTCAGGGTGTTGGCAATCTTCTTGTAGCCTTGGCCATCTTCATGTAGCGCAACAATTTCGTCTTTTAAGATCCTCAGAGAGTTCTTTGCCATGAGGTGCCATGAACTTTCAGTGACCAGTATGAGAGAGTGTGAGAGCTGTACTACTAAATTGAACACACCTGCTCCCTATGCACACCTGAGACCTAGTAACACTAACAAATCACATGACATTTTGGAGGGAAAATGACAAGCAGTGCTCAATTTGGACATTTAGGGGTGTAGTCTCTTAGGGGTGTACTCACTTTTGTTGCCGGTGGTTTAGACATTAATGGCTGTATATTGAGTTATTTTGAGGGAAGAATAAATTTACACTGTTATATAAGCTGCACACAGACTACTTTTCATTGTGTCAAAGTGTCATTTTGTCAGTGTTGTCCCATAAAAAGATATACTTAAATATCTGCAGAAATGTGAGGGGTGTACTCACTTTTGTGATACACTGTACTTTATGATACTGTGATACTGTCAAAAAAGTCTGGACGCCTGACCAAGAGTTTGTTGGAGATCTAATTTAAAATTCTGGATGTTAATATGGATTGTTCCTCCCCTGGGGTGACATAGTGGTCACCTCACAGCAAGAAGGTCCTGGGTTCGACCCCTAGACGGGGCAGTCCAGGTCCTTTCCGTGCAGAGTTTGCATGTTCTCCCTGTGTCTGTGTGGGTTTCCTCCGGGAGCTCCGGTTTCCTCCAACAGTCCAAAGACATGCAGTCAGGTTAACTGGAGACACTGAATGGCCCTATAGGGGCGGCACGGTGGCTAAGTGGGTAGCACTGTCGCCTCACAGCAAGAAGGTCCTGGG